>NC_133661.1:38289632-38413105 GCF_037893015.1 Macrotis lagotis | reverse complement strand
GAAACTAAAACTGGATTGAGTAGAGAGAATTCCATGTTACAGCTCTGCATTCATTCAATTTTTTTTTTCTTTTTCTGCTATGGAATGAAATAGAAATGTTCAACATTCAACAAGTGCCTCCTGAGTGTGGAATAAAATTCATTTCTGTGATGCCATGTTCAAATGTATGAGATATAAGTGAGTGTTGGAAATTAGGATGCAAGGATACCACTGAAGCACTCATAACAAAAATGTGTGATATGCAATGGCAATATACAATGGCATACAATGACATATAAGTAATTTTATACCACCTTCTTATCTAAAGCTATACAAGGAGGGAGTTGTGATGGAGACAAGTTTAAGAAGAAGATAATTGACCAGAGGAGACCATCTTGTAAGATTCCTTTGATGAACTTCCAGAAAGTTCAGTCTGTCATATATTTTGCCCCATTTGAAAATTATATGCTGGCATTCAATCAATTCATAAGAATTTAAATGCCTTTCATGCTTCATATTCTGTGATTGCACTGACTATACAAAGGCATAAAATAAAAAATCTTTCTGAACTCAAGTAGTTTGCCTTGTATGAGAGGAAGCAACTCAGACTTGGATTTGATGGGAAAATGAGTGATATGTTATGGGGAAAGTTATCCTCCTCTTTAAAAGGCTAAGTCTCTGAAGCAGTAGAGAGATGTGTATTTCCCAGGGCCTCTGATATGACCTATCCAAAAAAAGAATGTTGTTTGAAATGAAAACAAAGCCTGAAAAGGCCCTTACAATTTGCACTATAGGACAATTTAAAAGGCAGTTAAACCTAACTACAATTAAATTGCCAGGCAATAGAAATGGACCAAGAAAAGCCATTTAAACCTTTGGGGTTCATCTTTGTTTCCTATGAGCGATGAAACATCATTCATCCTCCAACTTTCAGGGAGGCAAGAGCATAGCCAGAGGCATCTAGGGATTGCCTCCCCAAGAAAGCTCATCTATCTCTTTTCTTCATTTTCTGCCTTCTCCCCCTTGAAGACACAGAAAGGAAATTCAAAAACTACAGTGATTCAAGCAGTATGATATACCGTGCAATTATCAAAAAACCCATTCATGAAGCAAAATGTTTCTCCTATGCCTCATTCTTGCTAATGAGAAGGAGGAAATAAGAGGAAAGGGTTTCAAAGAAAACGACTTGAACTTCACCATAGTGTTGCAAACTTCCCTGAAGAGTTGGAGGGTGCTGTGGAGAGGCATCTAATAGTACAAAGCTTTGAGACTAAGTCTTTCTACGTGGGGAAATAGGAAGGTATTACGCCCTTATTTTATTGATATTAATAGTTGAAACAAAGTGAGAGAGAGACAGACAGACAGAGAGACAGACAGAGACAGAGAATCAGATAGAGAGAGAGAGAGAGAAAGAGACCAGACAGAGAGACAGAAAGACAAAGAGACAGAGACAGAGAAAGATTAATCTGAAATCAGGAAGATTTATGTAAATGTCCCACTCTTTGTGGTTGTGTAGTCACTGTTCCAGGAAGTTCCTTCCCTATGACAATAACCTTCATAGTTTGTCCCCAATTGCTATGGCAGAGGGGTGATTCTTCACAGAATTGCCTTTTTCATTGGAACTACAGGTTAAATAAAGGCTCAGTCTCAACTGAATCTTATGTTGGCACTAAAAATGCAAACATTTATACACCATTCTATAGGAGAAGCAAACTGAGATTGAAAGAGGTTAAATGTATCATACATGGTCATTATGTGACATAGCAAATCAGTCTACCAAACATATTTATTAAAAGCCTACTATATACCAGATACTTAAGCACTAGGGAAGAAAAATAGTTCAAATAATGATACAATTCTTATTTACCAAGAAGCTTACATTCTAATGGAGGAGACAAGTACATGTATGAGACATGTGGCATGAATATAAAAGATACAATTCAAAATATATACAAATTACTTAAATGCATGGTAGGTTTAAGGGGAGGGGCACTAGTAGCTGAAATCACAGGGAAGGCTTCATTTAGGGAATAATGCACTCTATCTTCATGGCAGGAGAGGGGATACTGTAAGGTGTTGATAAATATATAGTGAATTATAAGACTATGAGAAGACCAGTACAAAGGCACAGAAAAGGACATGGTATGTTGCATGTTAGGGAAAAAAAGATCAGCTTTGATGCATCATGGAGTGATATAGAATTTCTAGAGTCAGAGATAAGATTTGAAAGTAGGTTTCCCTAATTCCATGAATATTCCGTTTCCTTCCTGCCACTTTTTCCTACAGGTAAAGAGTAAAGAAATCCCCTAAGGTTATTTTTGGAAATCCTTGATACCTCTTTTCAATAAGGAAACTGTAACCCAAAATGGTTAAATAAGTTGCCTAAGGTAATGAGAGAAATCTGCAGAGCCAAGGTTTAAATTCAGGTCTTTTGACACTGAATCCATTGATCTTTCCACTTAAGCATATTCAAGGTTGAAATCTTTGTAAATACAGATTTATTTCCTACATCCATTTCATTGCCTGTTTATAGAAATGGAAACTTCATAGACTTCAAGCAAATCATATTTATAGAGAATTATTTGAGCAGTGACTAACTGTCTGTGTCACTATATCTTCTCAGAATTTCATTCTTGGGGCAGTTAGGGGGTACAGTGATTAGAGCACTGTCCCTGTAGTTAAAATCTGGCCTCAGACATCTAATGATACCTAGCTGCGTATTCTTGGGAAAGTCACTTAATCTCATTGCCTTGACAAAAAAAAAAAAATTTCATTCTTCAGAATTTTAGTTCTTTAGATCCTATGATTTTTCTTTTAAAGTCTTAGTAATGCTTTCCTTATCTATGTAAAGTCTAAGCTAGAGGGGTCCTTTTCCTTTCCAAGATCCTCATTATTTCTACTACAGCTACCAGGTGTTCAATCATATTATATACTACTATGAACATAATAAACAAAAAAGTCTAATTTATTGAATAAAGGAAAAAATAAAAATGAAGGAAAAATTTAAATTCAACTAGGACTTTGCATTGTAACCTTCTTCATAGTACTGTCTTTGCATTAGTATTTTAGGGATTGAGGCAAATTTAGGAATCAGCTGGTCCAACTCCCTTTATTTTACCATTTGTCTTGCCCAAGGTCAAGTACATAGTCAATATCAGCGTCAGGAATAAAACCTTGGTTTAGACGTCTTAACTCTATTTTCAATCAGTAATTGCATATGCCCCTTCAGATTTTGTTGGCAGCTAGGTGGCTCAGTGATTTATAGCACATATCTCATATGTGTACTTGTCTCGTCCATTAGACTGTAAACTTCTTGAATATAAAAATTGCATCATTATTTATCAGGAAGACAAGTTCAAACTCACAAGTGTCTCTGACACTTACTAGTTGTGTGACCTGATTGCCTTAATCCAATAGAAGGCAATGGTATTACCACCCAACTATCTTTTCTAAGAAAATCTCAGGTAGTATAGTTCCTTTGGTCATGAAGAATTAGACACAACTAAACAACTGAATAAAGTTTCAGCTTTTTGTCAAAACATAGAATTTAGACATGAGAGATACCTTAGAAGACCTCTAATTCAGCATGATAAAGAAACTGAGACTCAGGACAGTTGCAGGGTAAAGTAGTTGTTAAGAATTAGAAATTAGATTTTAAATTATCTTCAAATTCTAAAGTCACTGCATTTTCCCTGTACCATACTGATGTCAGAAGCTTAAGCCATAGCTTTAGAGTGGACTAGCACCATCTTGTACTCTTGTCTGAAGGAAACTTCCAGGCTTCCCTTCTTCCACCACTTCCCCTCCTCCATTTATTTAGTCTAATTATTTCCCAGCCACCTTGGTCATTTTGAAGCGTGGCAGCTGGAGCTGAAAAGATGAAGCCAAGTTCTTCTTCTTATCACTTTCAAGTCAACCGCATGTGCCTGTGGAGCATGGGCCATCTATTCTGTTTTGAGGCACAGGAAATTAGAGACACTGAAATTGAGAGAGAGAAATAAAAACTGTTTCTATTGTGAGTCTTTGCTTTAATATGAAGCAAACTTAAATTGAAATGCCACTGACAGAGAAGTAAGGGTTAGACTCATTCTCCTGAAATCCTTTGACTGTCATATGGCTATTCCCAAGAAAATGAGAGGCCAGAAATGTCTAACAGAGTAACTACAGATCCCTTGTATGGATTTAAAATTCAAGGCTTATGCAATTTTCATCATCATGTTTATGGTTGAGAGGGATAGTAGAGTCTACAATAGTCCTTGGATATCAAATTAGAATCATTCCTCCCCCCAAAAAAAAATTGTTGACCCCTTGGTCAATTTAGCTTTTCATCTATCTCACAACTCTACAGTTTAATGATTGACAAAGTGTTCTTATAATTTGATTAAGTGGTGCTGTCATACTGCTTCAAAGACTTGTGGCTCCACAGGTGTGAGTATTCTTTCATTGTCTCCAATCACAATCTCCTTTAACACATTAGTAGAAAACCTTTACAAATCCTCCTGGAAAAAAAATCACTTAATTGCTATCTTTCTAAAGAATTAAGCTCTTTGCAAATACTTGTGTTAATCCCAAGAAACAGAACTCAGCAGAGTGGTATTCCAATGCTTTCTAGTAACATGGGACTTGTCAGACTTTGGGTTCAGGCCGGTACATCAATGAGAAGTTATGTTTGTTTTTATAAATGAATGGATGATTGTACAGATGAATAAATAAATCAATTATGTCTGCTAAATCATGAGTACTCTTCTCAGCACTCAAGACACAAATTATAAAATAGTCTCTCCCTTCAAAGTTTTAACATTACTATAGAAATAGACTCCCCCTAAAAGCAGAATAGGAGACAGAAAAATAAGTTTTGGTCCCTGGAGTCTCTGGAATGATGAGTAGAGTCAATGGACAGTTAGTTGTTTTACCCTTTTCATTACTAATGTTGATATTGATTGGAGGGTTCCTAGAGAAAGAAGTGAAGAATGTGAAGGGCAGAGGGGAGGAATATACATCCAAGACAGACAGAAAGAAGGGCAAGATATCAAAAGTGAATAGATATCTGGCATGATAAGGCCTGGGTGATATAGTGACTAGGTGAATTTGAACACCTGCATTCAAAAATAAGGAATAGTTCAGACAAATGGTAGGATCAAATAAGCATTAAGCTTTCTATGGCCAAGTGTCTGGAATTCTTATATCAAAGTGGCTGTTCTAGAAGCTAGACAGTGTCAGAGAAGATAGTGATATTAGATGAATGGAAGGGATGTGATGCATTCTCTGGTCTTGGATGAGTTAAAAATAGTGAATTAAATGAATTTATTCTCATTTATTCTTGAGACCTCTCAGACATAATACCTACCTAAGGAATCATCAGGGAAAGATTTACAAAAGTAAAACTATTACCTTTTTCTCCATATAAGTAAACTGAGGATCCTTGAAAGCAGGGGCTAGGTCTTAGGTGTTTTTCTTTCATAGCACAAATCTTTTCACAGTAGCAACTTTTATTTGCCATGTTACATTTGTTAAAAATTTGGATTAATTTGATAGAGGATACTATACTATACCCTCACTTAATACAAGGAAATAGAGGGTATAGTCTTCTCACTGAGATGAGATACAACTCGATAGATGTTGATAATTGCAAAGGTCCAGGTCTTTGGGAAAGCCATAACAGTAATCCTAGCAACTTACAAGTTACCATAGGGTATGTTTCTTATACTTTAGTATGAGTAAACAAATGTAAGGTTTATACAAACATTCTGGACAGATGTTCAAGACCAATCTTCTCTTATATACATACATCATACACACACACACACAATCATCCAGATACAGGATGTGTACCCAAACTATATTAAATACATCAAAATATCTGTTGAGTTAACCTTGCAAAACACACATACGCATATGAACACACATACCTATAAATGAGCAGAGAAAGAAAAAAAGTTAGAGGATGGAAAATATATTTTTCTCATATGATTCATTAAAATCCAATGCCTCCTGAGTTTCTTGTAATAGTTTCATGAAGTTAGCAGATGCAGGGGCACAGGGTTATTAGAAGCAAGCACAGAAAATGTGTATCCTTTAATGATAACTTAATCATTGATGTAGGTTGTAGATTGTATCACCCTTTCTAGGGTGTTTTTTTTTGGTGGTGGGGGAATGAATATGCTATGATTAACTAATATCCATCTAGAAACTGATGATAATTAATGTGAATGGATATTTATTTACACACTTTGTGATCTCACTGAGATGGGTATACCTTCTGAAGATCAATCAGCTAAAATATAATTATTAAGGGCTCACTATAGGTCAGGCTCCTCTAAATGCTAGGAATACAAATATAAGTCAAGTAACAAAGCAAAACAATGACTTGACTTAAGCAATTCATGTGCTAATGAGAGACAATACACAAAATACATACAAGATAAAGTACAAAATAGAAAGAGATGAGGAAATGTAAAAGGTAAATCAAAAAGACTCCTGCCTAAATTAGGGTTTAAGATCAATTTGGATGGAAGCATCCAAAGAGGAGGAGAAGCATATTATGAAAGGGGAACAAAGAGATGGAGATAGGAGATGGAGTATCAATTGGATTGATGAAACAATATGCCTGATTAGCTAGATTCAAGAGAAAATGTTGGGTAGTAAATTATGTGAATAATGGGGAAAAAAGGAAGAGATGAGGTTATGAGGAACTTCAGTTGCTAAACAGGGCAACTGTTGATATATTTATAGTTGATCCTGGAGGTATCACTAGATTTTATTGACTAGGGTAGTGATGTGGTTAGACCCAGGTACTTTATAAAAAATGATTTTGGCAGTTGAATGAAGAATAGACTAGAGTAGGGAAAATCTTGAGTCTGGGAGAAAGAACAATTCAGATGCTACTATAATATTTCTGGCGTGAGGTAGTGAGAGCAGATTGAGGTAATGCCAAAATGACTAAACAGAAAGGCATAGGTGAGAGGCATTGTGAAAGTATCAAAAATGGTATTTGACAATGGATTGGATTAAAATAGGACAGAGTAGAATGAAGGTGAAAAAGAAGGTGAATAGAGGGTGAAACTGGGTTTGTCAGCCTTGCTGATTAGTAAGATAATAGTGACTTTGACAGTCATAGGAAAATTTTAAGAAGGGAGGGTTTGAGGGGAAAAAAAGAGATTGATTTTTATTTTAGATACTCTGAATAAGAGATGACTAAATAATATTATTAAAGATTTCCAAAAGGCAGTTGGTGATGAAGGGTTATAGCTCAAGGTGATGCAGGGGAAAGATGAAGAGAATTGTGGATGTAGAAATTGGGTGTAGTTGGAAACTGACCACCACCTACTCTTGAGATGTAAATTGACTAAAAGTAGAGAATTATGATTGTGACAAAAACAATTGTAATCTTAAAAGCTGCTTGGGTGGAGACAACCCCTCCCCATTCTTGATGTACCCTTGAATGTTTAATATAAAATTTGGTTTCACCCTCTACCTAACTCCTGGCCCAGTAAGAGAAAGGGAATTCACCTTTTGCCCTCTGGATGAGAGGCAAGGCATAAAATCCTGGGCTGGACCAGAACTCAGGGCCACAGTCTTCTTTATCAACCTTTGGCCCAGCCAGCATTCCTTGGCTGTTCTTCTCTCTCTCTCTCTCTTTCTAGCTATTCCTATGTCTTATAACCTTTTTAATAAATTTTTATTTTATTTCCACCTTTGCTTTCGCTAGTCTGAATAATGATTCCCCATAGGTAAAACTGAACCCAAGTAGCCAGAGGCTACACAAATGGTGCGCCAGCTAGGAGACTCTGCTCAGACTAGGAAATTGGATCCAACTCTACAGGTGAGAAGTAACAACCCTCTTTTTTAGATTCAAGATATTTAGAAAAGTAGGAAAATTATTGGACCTCTAATCCTCTTTCTGTGTTTCCCTTTTTCCAGAAAATGGAAGAAGATTGAGTTTTGTGGAGAGTCAGCTAAGCTGATCCCATGTGGTGTTTCGCAGTAGCCCTGGTGGGGGCCTGCCTGTTTTCAGACTGACTGGAGAAATGTCAGTTCTGAGGTGTTTGGTTTATACCCCACTGTGGAGTAAGGGTGGTTAAGGAAGGACATTTGGTATATGTTCAATTGACATGTTTGCCTACTTATAAATTGATAGAGAATTAAAATATGGGGGGAAACATGGTACCAATACTCCTCCCCCAGCTGTGTGCTTACTCCTTGGAAGGAATTAGATTTGACAAAAGCAAAACATTTGAGCTCCAGGAAATTATCCTTAGGTGGAACTTTTTTCCTCTCTTTCTCTGTCTTTGAAATACTCTCTCTCATTCTCTGCCCCCCCCCCCCCCCCCCCCCCCCCCGCAGAGAGAGTGGGGAGGGAAAAGGAAAATCTTCCTTTTTAGAACTTTGAAACTCAAACCTATGAGTCAGATGGAATTCATGCTTCACTGCAGGAAGGGTAAGCCACTCCCCAATTTTGGCACCTTTGTTTAAAACAGAGGACTCCCAAGCCTTCTTCCTGGTGGGGGTGGTTGGGCAATGACTACGTTTGCAATTGCAAGCCCCATTTAGCTGGGCTGAGAAAACTTCCCCCTTGAGGGGGGAAGGGAAATGGGCAGATTTATGGAGAAGACTTGTGGTCAATTAGTTAAAAGAAAAAAGGGAGAAGATAAGCTTTTTGGGGGACTAGGAAATTCAGATTTCTTCTTTTAATTAAGCCTGTGCTAATAACCAATATTTCTGTAATAGAGTAACTGTTTAAACTTTATAAAGTAACTTAATGCATTACATTTTAATTATTGGTTGGCTAGTTCAAAATATCTTAATGCATGCATGAGGTTCCTCAAGAAATTCTCATTGATTCTAAAAATTATTTTTTGACTGGTCTTAATTTGATGCATTAAAAAGAAAATAAAAGTAAGTGTGTACATGTGTATTTAAACATCAAGGGGACATTTTCACATCTCTCTACTGGCCTGGAGAGGTAGGAAAATGTTTCTATATTCTGAGATCTGGTTCCAATCTCAGCTTGGTAAATTGAAAACCTTTATACAAAAGAGGTTTGTTTGTCTGTGTGTGTGTGTGTGTGTGTGTGTAATTCAGATCTGAAATAGTTACAGTTACTTGAGTTAAATGGTACTCCTTTTAATTTGGGTTTTGAATTTAATTTCTTATATAAATCTAATTTAAAATTAAGTAATTAATGAAGTTGGGATCAGAGCCTATCCACTCATACCATTTGAAAGTTTCTAAGTGAGGGGCAGCTAGGTGGCGCAGTGGCTAGAGCACTGGCCCTGGAGTCAGGAGGACCTGAGTTCAAATCCAGCCTCAGTCACTTAATATAGCCTTGGGCAAGCCACTAAACCCCATTGCCTTACAAAAATAAAAATAAAAAAAAATAAAAAGTTTCTAAGTGGCAAAGTTTGAAATGATTTCAGTTGTGAGCTAAGTTTTTGTTTGCCTAATATTGACTGAAGGTTCTATTAAAGTTAGGTTAATGGAGACTTTAAGGTGTAGTAAATGTAGACACGCTGCCATCAAGAGTCTTGAAAAGAGGGTGGAAGGCCCTTGATAGGAAAAGTTCACCACCTTGTGTTTAAAAAAAAAACTATCTGGCAGCTAAATGAGAGTAATTTATTCAACTTTGAAAGTTTTGTTAACAAGTCTTGAGAATTTATATGTTATCATAAAGGAAAATATAATTAGGATAAATTGTATGTCAAGGAATTTGAGAATGTTCAATCATATATAATTTACTGATTTCTTTTGAGAAAGAGATATTGTACTAAATTTTGAAATCTGATTTGTTTTGATGTTAAATCAATATTGATAATTGTCAACAATCTCATAAGGTCTTTTGTTGGTAAAGAAAGAAAGCTTGTAATAATCTTTGTCTCTTATCATCTATTATATGTTTATGGAAGGGAATATATATATATATATATATATTTATCAGTTATGTGATATTCTCTTGTTACTTCAAAGAAATTATATTAATAGTATTTGGTTCTCTTGTGAACATATAAGTGATTTAAATACTATAATGTTAAAGCCTAGAATTAGCATGTGATTGTTTTGAAGGGGTAGTAAGGGAAATATCACAAATCATGAATTCTTCTGGGATACATCTTTGTACTCATGCATAATATAACGATGGAAATATCATTTTTTAAAATTTAATAACTTATGTTGTTAATTGACTTGAATGCCTGGTTAATTTGACTAATGTTTAATTGAATTAGAATCAAGAGCACATGTTAGAAATTGAAAGTTACCTAAGATGTTCTAATGGCTTTAAGGAATTCTGAAAATAATAATTTGTATTCTGAAGATGGCTGGTAGTTAAATTTATGTATAGATATTTCTAGCTATATATGTAAACAGAGACAAAAATGGTTATTTACTTTGAGGGAAAAGTACCTATGTAACAAGGAGATAAAATAATGATGATGATTTGACATTTCTCTGTGACACTCTCTAGCCAGTTGTTATGTGAGAAATATGGCGATGATGGGCAACCTCCTAGCCAGAAGGAGATGTTTAATTACTTTAAACATTTTATAAAAAATGTATGAATTAGGATTATCATGTTTTTATATCTCAAAATCTGTTTATTGCATTTCATTTACAGTACTGTCCTTAGTATATGAGCAACAATTGAATTGTGATTTTTTTTTCCCTTTATAAGATATCTCTCATATCAAATTGCAGCCTGGAACACTCTTGGTTCTCCTTAGTGCTCAAACCACCTGAAACTCTGGTTATAGGTAATTGCTATATTACAATGTATGGATAATTGATCTGATTTAAAGAGAGATCCATTCTTCAACTGGAATTTTTGTTCATTCTAAACATGACCAAAGCCACAGAAAATTTTGTTGCAAATTACTTTTTGGACATGTGTAGTTTTAAAATGCTTTTTCAGTACATTTGTTTATAC
The DNA here is from genome assembly GCF_037893015.1 of Macrotis lagotis. Classification (NCBI taxonomy): domain Eukaryota; kingdom Metazoa; phylum Chordata; class Mammalia; order Peramelemorphia; family Peramelidae; genus Macrotis; species Macrotis lagotis. The sequence goes on along the minus strand of NC_133661.1, from coordinate 38,402,208 downwards.
TGTTTTGAACTTTTGTTTACAACTTATGTGGCCTTCATCAATGAATCTGTTATATTGGAACCCATGTTCTTATAAAAGTTATTTTGATACTGGTTTAAGATTATAAAGTATAATTCTTGTCCCTTATAGACCTTCTAGTTTTTTTCCTAATTATTGGACCTATGCTAAATAGCCTTTTCTATTACAATATCTCTGGTTTTTGCTTGCTCAATTTTTTTCCTTGAATTTTGTTTCTCTCCAAGACCAGACTCTGAAGGATGCCAACCATCTGTGCCAGCCAATCATTCCCTGGACCTGCCTTAATGAAGCCCTTGCTGTAATGCATTCATCTCCAAATGGACTCTGAAAGGCCCAGAAGAATCTGGTCCTGAATAATTTTGAGGGGGGAATGATACAGGGGAAAAATCAAGAGAATTGTGAATATAGAAATTGGGTATATATGTAAACTGACCACCACCTACTCTTGAGATGTAAATTGACTAGAAGTAGAGAATTATGATTGTAACAGAAACAATTATAATCTTAAAGCTTCTTGGGTGGAGACCCCCCTTCCCCATTCTTGATGTACCATTTTAATGTAAAATTTAGCTTCACCCTCTACCTAATTCTTGGTCCAGTAAGAGAAAGGGAGTTCAACTTTTGCCCTCTGGATGAAAGGCAAGTCATAAAATCTTGGGTTGGATCAGAGCTCAGGGCCACAGTCTTCCTGTGACACAGTCAATACTACTTGGCTGTTTTTGCATCTCTCTCTCTCTCTCTCTCTCTCTCTCTCTCTCTCTCTCTCTCTCCCTTCCTATGCCTTGTAACCTTTTTAATAAATTTTTATTTTATCTCCACCCTTTCTTTCTTTAGTCTGAATGATGATTCCTCATAAGCAGAACTGAACCCAAGTAGCCAGCGGCTTCAAAGGGACAGATGAAAGTGAATAAATAGATTAGAGCAACATCCAACATCTATTTTTTGTTGTTTTGGTTTTTTAGTCATCATGATATCATTTGAGTTTTACTTTGAAAAGATACTGGAGAAGTTTGCCATTTACTTCAGGTCATGTTACAGGTAAAGAAACTGAGGTAAACAAAGTCACACGGCTAGGGATGATGAATCTTCCTTACTCCAGGCCTGGCACTGTCTTTACCGAACCATCTAGCTGGTCCTGTCATCTAATCAGAGTTGATAGCTTAACCCATGAAAGTTGATAAAATAAATATGGACAGAATTCAGAAGGGAACCCAGTACAAAGGCTTGGGTTTTATTTTTGAATAGGTTATGGCTACCCTAGAAGAAAAATCAGCAAAGTAATCTGAAAAGTGGTGAGATATATGGGAAGCAATAAAAAAAGAGCAATATCACATGAAACTAGAATGGAGAGAATGTGTTAGAACAGATAGTAAAAAAAGAGTGCAAAGCACTACAGGCAGGTGAAAATTATGGGAGTTGAAAAATCCACTAAATTTGGCAGTTAAAAGAAAAATGGTTACTTTGGAGAAGACAATTACAGATGAAAAGACCCAAGCCAGGATGGAAGTGGGGTACAAAATGGGGTATAAACCACATTAGTTCATATTACCTAACTCCAGAAAGCTTGAAGTTTAGAGAGGAATACAATGTACCTGGCCTATTTTCTCAAATTGGAGGGATGTTCTATGTTGAGAAAGTGGAAAGGGATGATGGATATGCCAGACTGAGGAGTTCTGAGATAAAGATACAGTTTACAAAATTAAAAGCTGAGTCAGGAGTGAAGTGGAGAATAACTAGTCTGAGTTGGAGGTCCTGCAACATACGTATTATATCTTTATTCTAAGGAGTTTAAGAAAGTTGAGAGATAAAGGAAGAAACTAATGGAGATAACAAGATAAGTGAATTTGTTTTAAGGATTGTTGAGACATCGGTATGTTTGTAGGCAGAGGAAAAAGAGCTAGTAAGTAATGAGACAATGAGAGAGAGAGAGAGAGATTAAAACTGATGCTAAAGGTTATCTTTTGGGTAAGACAGAAGATGCAAACAACAATACATTTAGATTAGTTTTTGTTTTGAAGAAATTCTGTTGATTTCAAACTACAGAGGCCAGAATCAAGCAGAAGGATGAAACGAATGGTTGTGTCTAGCAGGAGTCAACTGAAAATTCCAACTAGAAATATCCTGATAAAACCAAGCCTGGGTCAGAAATTGTAAAACTCAGATTAGAAACCCCTTTGGAACATACCACTTTTGTAGCACTAAAAGCTTCAAGTTCCCAAATGGACCTATGAAAGCAACAGAAGGCTCTAAGAGGATACAAGCCCAGACCAGATACTCCTGCCAGAAGTGTGCCAGATGAGTTCAATCCTAAAATGAAGTCCAAAGTCAAGAAGAAGTGAGATAAAAATAGTAAACAAAAAAGAATTGGACAACAAAATGATATCATGGGGACAAGAAAGATCAAGACACCAATACAGAAGAAAAAAACATCTTGAAAACATCTGCAAACAAAACCTCAAAGAAAAAGTACATTTGGACACAAGTCCAGCAAGAATTTTTATGATACTTAAGCCATGAACTAAGGAAACAGTTAATAAGTGATTTTAAAGCAAAATGAGAATAGAGGAGAGAATGGGTAAAGAGGCATAGTTAAGGAAGAAAGATATGAAAAAATAATTAACAATTTGGACAAAATGGTACAAAATCTTATTGAAGAAAATAACTACTTTAAAATTGTAATTGGCCAAAAGGAAGCTTATGGTTCAATGAAGCATTAAGAAATAATGAAACAAAGTTTAAAAATGGAATAAAAATCTCATAGTTTTTTCCTACTAACCTAGAAAAAGAGATAAAGGCAATATAAATATTTTAAAAATGAGTGTAAAGTAAAAATTTAAAAAAAATCCAGATAGAATTCTAAAAGAAATCCCCAAATAAAAACTCCAAACAATATCATAGTCAATATCCAGGTCAAAAAAAAATGGGAGAAAGAGAGAGAGACAAAGGGAGAGGAGAAAAAGACAATTTGAATTGATGCTACAGGGAGCCTTCTGATTAAGGAAGGAGTTAGAATCAAGAAGGCATGTAACTATATTACATTAAAAAGCTTTTGCACTAATAAAATTAAGTCTGCCAAAATTAGAAGAAAAGTTGGAATACAGTCTTCACAACTAGGGAGTTCTAATAAAGTTTTCATTTCTAATATATATAAAGAATTACAACACTCTTATAAGGTTACAAATCATTCCCCAATTGATAAATGGTCAAAGGATATGAATAGATAGTTTTCAAATGAAGAAATTAAAACTATATAGTAATTATATTAAAAATTCTCCAAATCATTATTGATTAGAGAAATGCAAATTAAAACAATGAGGTATCACCTTACACTTATCAGATTGGCCAAGATGAGAAAAAGAAAAGATGTTCAATGTTGGAAAGGTTGTGGGAATATTAGGACTTTGATGCATTGCTGGTGGAGTAGTGAATGTATCCAACCTTTTTGGAGAGCAATATGGAATTTTGCTCAAAGAGCAATAAAAATGTTCATTCTCTGTGACCCAGCAATTCCAATTCTAGGCCTATATCCAGAAGAAATAATAAAAAATGGGGGAAATCCCACATACTCCAAAACATTCATCGCAGTTCTTTTTGTAGTGGCAAAGAATTGGGAATTGAGAGGATGATCATCAATTGGGAAATGGTTAAACAAGCTATGGCACAGGAATATTATGGAATACTATTGTTCTATAAGAAACCATAAAAGGTTGGACTCCAGAGAAGCATGGAATGAATTACAGATCTGATGTTGAATGAAGGGAGCAGAACCAAGAGAACAATGTACACATCAATAACATTATGAGATGATCAGCCTTGATGGAAGCAACTTCTCTCAGCAGTTCAGTAAGCTAGGATAATGATATTAGTCCAGCAATGGACAATGTCATTGCCATCCAGAGGAAGAAAAAGAAACCAAACAAAGCAAAACAAAACACTCTTCAGAATCTAATGAATACTTTATAAAAAATGTCTTATGTATCCCTCTCCATTAATCCTAATTCTTTATACCAAAAATGACTAATCAGTAAACATGATTATCAAAAATATGTATGTATATGACTGTTTTCCACTGAGAGTAGGGGCATGGGAAGGGAGAGTGGAAGGAAATTTTGCAACTTGAAAGTATACATGAGCATATGGAAGAAAAAAAAATATTAAAAAAAAGGAATGCATGCAGTTAAGTTTACATTTTCTCTTTTTTTGTTGTTTACATTTTCATGAAGGGCCATCTCTTATCCAACATTATAACAAAAGAGGGAATAGTGACAGAAAAAGGTAACAGAAAGAAAAAATTCAAGGATCCACAATCAGTAGTAAATAAGTTATGCTAGTCACCCCTAGACATAAGTGGAGAACTTGTATATGATATTTTCAAAGTAAAGAATGTAGACTTCCAGGGCTGCTAGGTGGTGCAGTGGGTAGATCACTGGCCCTGGAGTTAGGAGTACCTGAATTCAAATCTGGCCTCAGACACTTAATAATTACCTATCTGTGTGGCCTTAGGCAAGTCACTTAAACCCATTTTGCCTTTCAAAAAAAAGAAAAGAATGTAGACTTCCAAAGAACCCTAGAGGGCTTGTAAGCATTCCTGAAGAAAACACAAGAGCTGAGTTGAAAAATCTGATATTAGTCACAGGAGTCAAGAGAAGTATAAAAATACAAACATGAATAAGAAATTATAAGGGAGTAAATAATGGATCTTACAATTTAATGGGGGAGACAATATACAAATGAAGATATATAGAGGATAAATAGAAAATGTAAGAGGAAAAAACAGAATTAAATGGACTTAGCAAAGACTTCTTGTAAAAGATGAAATTTTAGTTGAGACTTAAAGGAAGTCAGGGTGCTTAGTAGTCACAGCAGATGAGGGAGGGAATTCTAGACAGAGAAAAACCATAGAAAATTCCCAAACCTGAGAGACAGCATCTGTTTTGTTGAATAGTCAGGAGGCCAATATCACTGAAACCACAAAAAATTAATTAGGAGTAAGGTGTAAAAAGATTAGAAAGATAGGAGGGGTCTATATCATATAGGGTTTTGAATGTTAAAAAGAAAGTCCCTAGTTTATAGGGTGGGAGGAAGGGGCTTATATAATAGGACCAACTTTTCCAGAAAGGCATTTTAGAGGATGACTAGAGAATGGTTTGGAAAGAAAAAAGTTTTGAGGTAAGCAGGTTCATGATCAGGTAATTAAAGCAATCAAGTCTTGAAGGAATGAGTGTCTGCACAAGAGTGGTGGCAATGTCAAAGGAGAAAAGGTTACATATTTGAAAGATGTTGCAAAGGTAAAACAATCAGGTCTTGGCAACAGCTGGAAATGGAAATAACAGATTGTAATGAGTCCAAAAGAATTCCTATGCTGTGAGTTTAAGGGTCTGGGAAGATGGTATTGTCTTCTTTACTAATTGGAAAGGTAGGAGAAGGGGGCAGGTATGGATTGTGTTTTGGAAATATTGAGAATAAAACATCTCCTGAACATCAAGTTTATCATGTCTGAAAGGGAGATAGGGATGCAAGACTGAAGGTGAGTAGAGAGTTTGGGTCAGGAAAGTAAGACTGGAGGATTATCAGCAAAAAAAAAGTAATAATTAAAACGATGAGGGCTGATGTCATCTCCAAATGAAGTAGCACAGAGTAAGAAGAAACGGGAGCTCAGGACATAACCATGAGGGAGATGCACACTTAGATAACGTGTTCTGAAAAAGGATCCAGAAAAGAATCAGAGTGCCAGATGGATAGGAAGAAAACCAGAAGTATCTCAAAAACTAGAGAACAGAGTATCAAGAAAGAAAGTATGATCGATAGTACCAAGGTTGCAGAGAGGCCAAAGACAATGAGAATTGAGAATAGACTATTAGATTTGCAGTTGACATCTGCATCTGGAAATGCAGAATTCCAGAGAATTTAGAAGGGAGTAATGGTGATTTTTTTTTAATGAGCAGTGTGAAGAAACAGAATTTAATAATAGAATGAGAAAGACATATTTCTTAAAGAAAATTAGAGCTATCAAAGTAATAATTCACGCAAAATTGACATATAAAAGAAAATAATATAAGACTCATTGAAATTAAGAAATGACAAAAAATGCACAGAATGATATAAGAACTACCTCTCATTGATAATTACAATGGTGTGATTAAAGATCTACAGCCAGAAATTCTGGAGAATGAAGTCAAGTGGGTCTTACGCTATGGGATTCTAACTGAAATATTTAAAAAACCTAAAAGATGATGTCATTAATATGTTACACTCAATCTGCCAGCAAAATTTGAAAAGACTTCATTTATCTCCTACATCCAAAGAAGAACAAAGCAAAAGAATGTCAAATTACTGGGCAATTGCACATATTCTACTTGCCAACAAAATTATGCTTATAATTCTGCAATCTAGACTTTAGTAATAATTGAATTGAAATTACCAAAAGAAGAGGCAGAGGAACTAAAGACCAAATTGTCAATATTCGTAGGATTATAGAAAAAAATAAGGGAGTTACAAGAAAATATTTTATCTATATATTGTCTTGTGACTCCTTTATTTCTATAACTCATATATATATATGTAAATATACATATATGTGTATATATATTATATGTATATATATATATACTTCTGTTTCACTGCTTCATTTACTACACTAAGGTCTTTGACTGTGTGGGTCACCACAAAGCATGTCAAGTTCTCAAAGAGATGGGAATACCAGATCATTTTATCTGTCTCCTGAAAACCCTGACTACAGACCTGAACCAAACATGGAACAACTGGTGGTTTTAATATAAGGACAGGAGCAGATCTAGTGGGAAAATCTGTTGGTCTGTAGTGATGCACCATTAGGGGCAAGAAGTAAGTGCAAGGGGTGTATGGTAGAAGGGTAGAAGGGGGCAATTTGGTATAGTGTCTGCAGAGAAATATTCAGGAGATATCCATGTAATTGAAGCACTTAATTTCTGCTATTTTGTGCCATCCTGTCATATTTGTACTCATTGTTTCCTGATATTCATCTCTTTCCTCTTTTTATTTTGTCTAAGGGATATTCCTATACTCTGATGACAATATACTTTTTTCTTTCTCTATGAATTTTCATTAAAATATTCTCAACCAGTATTCCCCTATTTCTTAACTTTACTCATATAAATATATTTTTTAAATAGGAAATGTCTTTTACTTAGTCCATTTTCCCCCATGTTCCCATAACTCAGGCTTCTGACCCCAAACAGTATCTATTTTTGAACAGTATTCATTCTAACCTATCCTTTCTAATGCTCTTACCCAATTGAAAAAAAAATGAACAAAATCCTCATCCTCCATATATATAGTTCATCAAACCAAATCCCCACATTAGCCATTCCTTCCAATCTCTGTCTTTCTGAATTTTGAGTTCATCACTTTTTTGGCAGGAGGAAAGTACCCTGTTTCATTTTCCGCCTTTTAGACATAGTTCTAAGTCATTTAAAAATCACTTTCTGCACAGTGTTGTTATCATTGTACAAATTCCTTCTACATGAATTCTTAGAGATCTTCCAAGTGCTCTGAAACTGTGGTTCTGTATGACCCAACAATTCTCTATTGGGGGACATCCTATTAGCTCCTGGTTTTGTTTTTTGGTTACAATGAAAAGAATGGCTATATCATGCCTATATTGTGCCTATATTGTGCCTATCAATCCTTTCCCTCTTTCTTTGATTTCTTTTGGATATAGGCTTAGTAGTGGTACCATTGAGTAAAAGGTTATGGACATTTTATAAAAATTAGCTCTTATGCATCTCTTTCCCTTAATCCTAATTCTCCATGCCAAAAATTGCTAATTTGTAAACATGTTTAACAAAATATGTATGACTGTTCCCTGCTGAGGGGAGGGGGGTGGGAAGGGAGGGTGGAGAGAATTTTGTAACTTGGGAATATGCATGTACATATGGATGAAAACAAATAATTAAATTTTTAAAAAGATAGAAAAAAGCATGACATGAATGTATAGTTACTTTATTTATTTTACTTATATGCAGAGATAAAATTAATACCATTGTCAGTTTTGTTTCTAGGCTAGAGAAAATGAAAACTAACATGGAGGCTACCAGGAGAAATGTCAACAAGATGAAAGTGTAAAAGTTGACTTGAAGTCTAACAGCAAATACTTAAATCATAGCAACTGATTTCATCTCTTCTTGGTTCTAAATAGAGGAAGAAAAAATGGAAACAGGATCAGATTTTATATTTTGGGGATCAAAGATCACTACAAATGGCATCTACAGACAAAAATATCAAAAGGCACTTCCTCTTTGGAAGGAAATTTATGGCAAATATGAACAACATACTAAAAAGAGACACATCACCTTACTTACACAAGTAACTCTATGTACCCATATAGTAAAAGCTGTTGTGTACTTTTTTTCCCAACAATATGTAGTTGTGCAGTCGTACTGTAAGAAAATCTCTAAGTTACAATTTCTAATTTTGTTGCTGGAGAACATTTTTGAAAGTCCCTTGAAAAACAAGATGATTAATTTATTCAATGCTTAAAGGAATGAATTTTAACTGCTCATTGGATAGTCAAACACTAAAACTGAAAGGATATAATGAGGAGACAGGATTCATTGGAAAAGACCCTGATGTTGGGAAAGATTGAAAACAAAAAGAAAAAGGGAGAGCAGAGGATGAGATCCAGAGTGTTAATGAAGCAATTCATAGGAACTTGGACAGATTTTTACGAAATCATAGAGCTTAGAAGGAACTGTTGTGCTATGCTCCATGAAATCATGAAGAGCTGGATACAACTGAATGACTCAATAGCATTTATTTAGACTTTTATGTGTTTGTGTTGTCTCCCCCATAAAATGTAAGTTGCTTGAGGTTTCATTTTTTGTTGTTTTCTTAAGAACTCAATCCAGTGACTGCCTCATGGTAGGCAGTTACTAAATACATATTTGTTTCATTCATCAATCACACTTACCACAAAAAGCTCTTTGAAGGATATGTTTGTTTTTAATATACCTTATATTTCTTATGGTAAGACTACAACTTCTTCAAGATTGCACTCACCCTCCTCTATTGTCTTTTGTTTGACATCCATTGTAGTTTTTTAAAGGATGTGGGTGACTTGGGACTGTACAACATTACCAAAAAGGATGGATATACATCAGTTGGATGCACTGTTGGTAGGGCTGGTCTATAAGTACATATATTTTAGAAGGACATTGCATGTATACACTTGATTGAGCCCAAGTTGAACATAAGGTGAACATGAGGATAAATTGTTTTTGTGAAATAGTTCAGGGCAATTAATGACCTAAAGCTTCTTTTTAATTCCTTTATCTGTCTATCTATCCATCCATCTATCTATCTACCTATCTATCTATCGATATATCTATTTTTCTATTTATTTTTCAATTACATGCAAAGAAAGTTTTCAGCATTCATCCTTTTGCAAATTTTTGAGTTCCACTTACCACCCCCACCCCCATGGCAAAAAAAATAATCTGATAAAAATTATACATGTTATATCACATTTAACATGTTTCTATAATAGTCAAGTTTCAAATAAGAAATAGAACTAAGGAGTAAATCATGAGAAAGAAAGAAAAGTAGCATATTAATCTTTTATAAACATGATATACTTTGCTCTGTTTTCAGAATATATGGTGACTGAAATCTTTTCTTTGTAACAAAGTCACTTCCGCAAAAAAAGCAACCAAAGGAAAACAGACCTTCTATGAAGACAGTCATAAAATCAAAATCTCTCTTTCTATATGAACCTGCAAAGAAAATAATATATGTCTAAATTTACTTTTTAAGTTCTTCCCCTAGTGAGCTCAAATGTCCTTCTCTCAGCTGACCTGTCTCCTCCAAAACTGTTCACAGGAGATCACAACGAATTCCATAGGCCTGTTTTGGCCAGAAGTTATAGGACAGGCTTCATCCATCTCTCTGGGCTGGAATAGAGAGTAGTATGGGGCTGTTACCCTGGGAGGATGCGTCCAGGAACACATATTCTAAGTTAGATTTGACAGATATTGCTTCCTTCATCCCTTCCTTACTAGTTCTTTGGACAGCTCCACTGAGCAGAAGTAGGATCTAGGAAATGAGTTTTAGAGAGAAATGAGTCCTTTTGCTCCTGGAAACAATTAGAGAACTGTTTGATTGAGTGTCAAGGTCATTCAGTTAGGCATACATGGTATGTTTTGGGACAAGTAAAAAAAAATTAAGAAAAAAATGGAATGATGCTGCTTGGCCAACCACAGAAAATGTATTCTTTGAGTATTGTTGCCTCAAGCAATACCCAAGCCACATCCCAATTACCTGTGTTCTTAGGATTATTATTATTTCCTTCTGGAAGAGGTGATATATACCTAATTTCATTTTTTTCTATGCAAGACATAGTCTAAATGAGGTGTATCAATTGATTTTTGCCATTGGTCATTTATATTACCACTCAGATTTCTCCAGCACCTTCCCCTGGTTTTCTCATTCCCTTCTGAGTTGCCTCCTCCTGTCCAGGCAGGAGGAAGGCTTTTGTGTGTATCCCTCTTTTTAAATAGGCTCTGAATGTTGTTTTAAAATTTTTTCAATGTTTTTGTCTGAAATATCACATAAGCTCTAGGTTATAGGGAGTTTGAGAAGTGGTCATAAAACACAGCAATATTCCTGGCACCTCTCTGTTGAGTTGGTCTCTTGTTGATATGGTGGATGTGGAAGAGCTGATTCATAAATGCTGTTTGCTTGTTTTGAGTTTGGGGGGTGTGGGTGGGGTTGTAGGACATTGAGACAAATATTCAAAATTGTATATTTGTACAATGGCTCAGATGTACTTGGTGAATACCCTTCTTCATTAATGTACCAACCTGCTGGGAATGCAGTTGAGCATGGCTTATGCCACTAGGCATAGAGTGAACTCCATCTGAGTTTAATTTTCAGATTGGTCATTAATGATTCATTTTCAGACAATGCCCAGCATCATTGGCAGGCTCCAATCCATAGATCAAGCTAGCATAAAGACTGAGTTATCTTCCTTGTCCCAAATTAAATTGGAAATGAAATCCTGTCTATATAATAATTAAATTGTAGCACTAAAGTAAAGTTCAGACCTTTTCAGAGCTATATTCATTCATTTTGGAAATCATCCAATGACCTTGAGTAATGAACATCTTCCAAGGAGTTTATTTGTTTTGTATTTTGGGGTTTCATTTTCCTCGAATCTGAAAAGTACCATTCAATATGCCAGTTAACAATTATTTATTAAAGGATTACTATGTGATAAAAAACAATATGCAAAGCAATTGATATAAAAATATTGGTAAAAAATTCTTTGTTCTTTTCCTCAAGGAGTTCATGTTTCAAGTTGGGAGAAAGCATGAAGATATGTATATACAAGATACAACATGAATAAATGAAATTTCTAAAAAGAATCTACCAGCTAAAGGAACAAGAAAACATCTCCGTAGAAGGTGGAATTTAAGATGAGTCTTGAAAAAATAAGAGAAACGAAGAGGATGAGGTGAGGAGGGCAAAATTCCAAGTCCAGTGAGGCCACCAGTTCAAACAGTGATGTGAAAATATCAAGGAGGTCATTGTCCCGAATTGGAAGATGTTGTTGGATCTGAGAGACAGCAAAGAGATCAGTGTGGTGACAGGAATGTAAATTGTAAAAATATTGAAAAGGTAGAAAGATATTAGATTATAAAGGATTTTTAATGCCAAACTGATAAGAAATAAAAAAAGACCAAGTCTTTGCTTTTAAGGAGTTCACAGTCTAATGGGGGGGTCACATTATGCAAATAATTGGGGGTTAATTAGATATAAGATAGATAATAAGGTTAAGGATGAAGAAAAGGGCATGCAATGAGTCAACTAAAATCATTAGTGCTAATTGTCTATGTTCTTTTGGAAACTTAATTTCCATGTCAATCAATCAGTAACTTTATTGATTACAATGATAGGGCCCTACTCTCAAGGAGCTCACAGTATAATAGAGGAAGAAAACAGAATAGCACAGACCAAGGAGAGAAATTAGGTAGGAAGAGAATGAGGGTATCAGGCTCTATGGCATGACACATTCCTTCAGGCAAGTGGGAAATAATGAAGTAGTTACCCTGGGTCCCCTCCTTAAATGATGGCTCTGGGAAGAATTCTCCTATCTTTATGATTCTTCTTCACCAAACAGGGAAAGAGAATTAGGGGGTACAAAGGAGGTAAGTTTCTGATATGTGACCTTACAGGTAGATGAGTTTTTTGAGATAATAATGAAGTCCAGGAGAGCATAGGGACATGATGAGATATTTACTCTGGGCTTTTGCCTTAAGTAAGGTATTGGGGAAGACTTTACCTATGTTCACTGTTTCCATGATGAAATATGCAATCTACCTCTTTATAGTGAGATGATGAATACAAGGGGGAAAAAGTAACATGCATTTTGGAACATGGCTATTGAATAAATTCATTTTCTTTGATTATGCTTATTGTTATAAGTGGTTTTTCCTAGGTTTTTTTTCTTTTACTCTCTCCCAGTTAATCAGTGGATTTGAAGGAGTTAGAAATACTGATGCCAAAAGAAGGAACACTGAACCTCTTTTTTTTACTTTTTTGTAGATTCCAGAAATATGTCACAAATATCATATAGTATGACTAGACTAGGTAGGATTGGTTCAATATTAGCAAAACTACAAATATAATTGACCACATCAATAACAAAAACAATTCATATTATTATCTCATTATATGCTGAAAAATGTTTTGGTAAAATATAACAAAAGCAAAGGAATCAATGAAGCTTCTCTTAAAATAATAAGTAATATCTATTAAATGCTCAGAACAATGCAGAGAAGAGGAGGGAGGAAAGGAAAGGAACTAAAAAATGTGGAACTCAAAGCCTTCTAACAAAAATGAATGTTGAAAACTATCTTTGCATGTAATTGGAAAAAATAAAATAAGTTTTAAAAATACAAAAATCAAAAATACCAAGAAAAATCAAATGAACCTCAGAGGAAGCATTATAAATATTAGGGATAAACCAGCAGCACCTCAAGTAAGCACCTCAAGGAAGAAGCAAGGGTGAGTCCATTATCACCACAATCATTCAATAGAAATATTAGTTAAAGCAATATGAATTAGAAAAAGAAGTTGAATGACTAAAACAGTCAGTGAAGAAATGAAACTATCACTCTTTGAAGATGATAGATGTGTTATTGTGAGAGAATCCTAGAGAATCAACAGCAATAAAAGGACTAGTTGGAACAATCAGCAATTTTAGCAAAGCTGTAGTATATAAAATAACCCCACACAAATCTTCAGATTTTTCTTATATTATCATCAAAACACAGAAAATAAATTGAAAGAGAAATTCCATTTAAAATAACTGCAGATAGCAACTAGTATTTCTGACAAAGGACTCATTTCTAAAATATACAGAGAATGGAGGCAAATTCTCAAAAAAACAAGCCATTCCCCAATTGACAAATGGTCAAAGGATATGCAAAGGCAATTTTCAGCTGAGAAAACCAAAGCAATCCATAGTCATATGAAACATTGCTCCAAATCATTACTATTAGAGAAATGCAAATTAAAGCAGCTGAGATACCACCTCATACCTATCAGACTGGCCAATATGACCAGACAGGACAATGATCAATGCTGGAAGGGATGTGGGAAATCTGGGGCACTAATACATTGTTGGTGGAGCTGTGAACTCACCCAGCCTTTCTGGAGAGCAATTTGGAATTATGCCCAAAGGGCAAAAGAAAAGTGCATACCCTTTGATCCAGCAATACCACTACTGGGTCTATACCCAGAAGAGATGATGAAAAAGGGTAAAAATATCACTTGTACAAAAATATTTATAGCAGCCCTGTTTGTGGTGGCAAAGAAATGGAAATTAAGTGAATGTCCTTCAATCAGGGAATGGCTTAGCAAACTGTGGTATATGTACATCAAGGAACACTATTGTTCTATTAGAAACCAGGAGGGATGGGAATTCAGGGAAGCCTGGAAGGATTTGCATGAACTGATGCTGAGTGAGATGAGCAGAGCCAGAAAAACATTGTACAACCTAACAGCAACATAGGGGTTATGATCAATCTTGATGGACTTGCCCATTCCACCAGTGCAGCAATCAGAGACAATATTGGGCTGTCTGCAATGGAGAATACCATCTGTATCCAGAGAAAGAATTATGGACATTTAACAAAGACCAAAGACTATTACATTTAAATCAGAAAAACAAAAAAACTGTTATCTTATTAATATAATTTTGCTATCTCATATTTTATTTTTCTTCCTTAAGGATATGATTTCTCTGTCATCACATTTAACCGAGATCAATGTATTATATGAAAACAATGTAAAGACTAACAGAATGCCTTCTGTGGGGGTGGGTGGAGGGAAGCAAGAATGGGAGAAAACCTGTAAAACCCAAAATAAATAAAACCTTTCTAAATAAAATAAAATAACATAACCTTAGATGGTACAAAATATTCATGAGTCTATTCCCCAATGACAAAACAGGGACTTTATGACCATAATTACAAAACATCTTACACACAAATGATGACAGATTTAAACAATGGAAAAGTATTAATTGCTCATGGGTAGACAAAGTCAGAGAAATAAAAGGACCATTTTACCTAATTACTTTACATATTCAGTGCTATACTAATTTAACTACCAAAGAATTATTTATAGAGCTAAAAATTGCAAAATTTATCTAGAAAAATAAAAGGCCAAGAATATCAAAAGGATCAATGAAAAAATGTAAAGAAAGACAGATTAGCAGTACTAGATTTCAAACAATATTACAAAATGGTAATCATGAAAATAGCCTGGAATACACTAAAAAATAGAATGGTAGATCATTGTCGTAGAGTAGATGTAAATACAACAGCAAATGATCAAAGTAATCTATTGTTTGAAATATCCCAACATTCAAGTTTGGGGGGATAAAAATTCACTCTGACAAAAATTAATGAGAAAACTGGGAAGTAGTATGGCAAAAGTATGCACAGACAAACATTTCACAATGCAAACCAAAATATACAAATGGTCAAAATGGATGAATGATTTAAGCAGTATTTTATTATAAGTAAATTAGGGAAACATGGAAAAATGTGCCAGTCAGAGCTTTACATAGGAGAAACATGTATGAACAAATAAGAAATAGTGAAGATCATAATAAATAAAATGAATTATTTTGTTTACATGTAATTAAAAATGGCTTGCAGAAATGAAACTAATATAGTCAAAAGTAGAAAAAAGCAGGAAACTCGGAAAATTTTAAAGCAAATAGCTCTGATTTAATCTCTCAAATATATAGGAAAATTATATAGATTTAATTTCTCAAATATATACATAAATTAACCAAATTTTTAAAAGTAAAGATAATTGCCAGTTGGTAAATAACCAAAGAGTATAAACAGACAGTTTCCAGATGAATAAATCAAAACTATCAATAGTCACATAAAAATACTCAATCACTGATTAAAGAAATGCAAATCTAAAGAACTCTGTGGTATCATCTCACATTTATCAGGTTGGCTAACATAACAGAAAAGGAAAATAACAAATATGGAGAGGATGTGGGAAAATTGGGACCCAAAGACACTCTTAGACTTCTGAACTGTTCCAACTTTTCTGGAAAACAATTTGTAACTGCTTGAAATGGTTCTAAAACCATTTATAAATACCCTTTGATCATGCAATACTATTACTAGATCTGTAACCCTAAAAAAACATCAAAGAAAAGGGACAAGATCTATTTCTTCAAAAATATTTATAGTAGATTTTTTTTGGTGGAATTGTATTGAAAAAAAAAAGAAAATTCATCAACTGGGGAATTGGTTATGGGATATGACTACGGTGGAATACTATTGTACCATTTGATGCTATAAGAAAGGATGACCAAAATGATTTAAAAATACCTGGGAAGATTTATGTGGACTGATGCAAAGTGAAAGCATCAGAAGTAGGAAAACATTGTACACAATGACAGTAATACTGTAGGAATGATGAACTCTGAAAGACTGTTATTCTGATCAAGACAATAATCCAACACAATTGCAAAGAACTAATGATGAAAAATGCTATCAACTGCTACAGAGAGAGAGAGAGAGAGAGAGAGAGAGAGAGAGAACTAATGAAATCTGAATACAGATTGAAATATATATATATATATTTTAAATGTTCCTTATTTTACTTTTTTGTCCATTTTCTTTTGCAATATTATTTTTTGCATGATTTCACATATATAAATAATATAAAATTCTTTTATATATATAATTAATATAAAATTGCTTGCCTTCTCATGGACACAGGGGAAGGGATAGAAAAGAATATGAAACAATTTTAAAAATGAATGTTAAAAATGTTAGATGTAATTGGTAAATATTTAGCAAAATATAATAAACTCTTTAAGAAATTTTTCTGTCAAATGCCTCATCTAGTCATGACTTCCCAGTTTAATATTGGTGAAATTGATTATTTCAATCGTAGTTAACACATCCCTATGGAATGGATTCTTCTTAAATTCAGGGGCGGCTAGGTGGTGTAGTGGATAGAGCACCAGCCCTGGAGTCAGGAGTACATGAGTTCAAATCTGGCCTCAGACACTTAATAATTACTTAGTTGTGTGGCCTTGGGAAAGTCACACTTAACCCTATTGCCTTGCAAAAAAAAAAAAAAACCCAAAATGTTCTGTCTAGTGCCTTTAGCAGTTGAGCATCTTTTTTTCCTGTCACCTCTGTCTTTCAATGTCATCTATTCCTCCAAGCTTTATGCTATAAACAGTAATCTTGTGTTTATCCAAACATCAAGTAAACAAAAAAGGTTCCACCAAGCAGAGCCAATAGGACATCCCTTCCTAAGTAAACATCAAATAATTAATGGTTACTTATTGAACCTATCCATTGAACCAATGCTAAATTCATTGAACTTTAGTGTCATCTAGATGACATTTTTTGCAGAAACATTACATTAAAGACTTCTTCATATACTTCATTAAAGTCCTGGAAAATTATATCTGTGGCATTTTTCTGATTTAATAGTTGAATTAACCTATGGGGGGGAGAGGGGGTTCAAGAGAAGTCATGATGATTCTTTGCCATTGTCAATTCTTTTGTTTATATCCACCTTTTTAATAATGGATCCTGGAATTTTATCTAATTTAATACAAGTAATATTTATTAAGAGTTTCCTATATGTGAGATAATATGCTAGGTGCTAGAGATACAATTAATAATAAGATAGTATCTTCCTTTAAGGATTTTAATCTAATAGGGGAAAGCAACATATCAAAGATGGAGGAAATGGGAAAGAGGATACCATCGGGTATGAGGTATGGGGGCATCTTAGTCTATGGAATTGAAACCAGCTAGAACAGCAAATGAAGAGGGAAGTGAATCCAAAAAGTCCAATTTCTGCCATTTATAAATGAAAACTTGCCTCACTTCTTTTAGTCGGAAGGGAGAGGAAACAGAGAGGTGATATCAGTAAAGAATTGAATTATTAGCTTCAGATGAGAGGAGATGGGTTTATCGTAGGGGACACTTGCTTCCATGGAACTGAAATTAGGCAAAGTAACAGATATAGAGTAGAATAATTTAATTTTATGAGTAATTTAAGTCGAACTCATTGACCCACAGTTTGTGGCTTTTTGGCCTTAAGCAGCAATAATAAGAACAGCAAACTTTCAATTCTATGAAGACTTTCCTCATCTATTAGTAACACCAGGATCACTCCATAATGCACTAATCATATGAATTTTGTATAATATTTCCTTGTATTTACTGCTTATAAATCATAATAAACTATAAACTCCATGAGAGTAGAAACTCTACTTTTTAAAAAAATATTTGAACTCTTCCTGGTACCTAGTATAATGTTCTACATATATAATAGGTCCCTAATAATTTCTCTTTAGTGTTTACTACTTTAAGTAATTAATCAGTAAGCTAAAATAAGAAATCAGGACACATTCCATAAACAGAGCGAAACAAGAGTGAATGGGAGAATATTAACTCTAAGCAGTATTTTTAGTGACAGTAAGTTTTTTAACTGCTAACTCTTCCCAGAGATACTGAAGCAATGGTCCTCTATGTCCCTCTAGCTCTGCATAAACATTTCCACATTAATGTACTTTCCTGTGTTGAGGACTGGAGAGGGAGATTCTCTCTCTCTCTCTCTCTCTCTCTCTCTCTCTCTCTCTCTCTCTCTCTCTCTCTCTCTCTCTCTGTCTCTCTCCCCATCTCTGGTTGTCTCTCTCTGTCTCTGTCTGTCTCTGTCTCTCTCTTTGTCTGTCTGTCTGTCTGTCTCTCCTTTTGTAGTTTTATAGAAATGATAGATTCCTGCTTTCCTTTGTGCACAGTCCTCTCCTTTCCATCATGCAGGCACCTTTTCCTTCCCTGGATCCTCTCAAAAGATCAGTTGTTTTCTCCCTTCCTCTTCTTTCTTTCTTTCTTTCTTCATCCTTCTAGTGTTTCAATCTGCTCCTGAGTACACCTACCTGTGGCTTCTGACCTGATGCTGTCACCTCTTGGTACCTTCGCTTAAGCTTCATCCATATGATAAGGACCTGAAGGAAACTGTGAGTTCTTCCTCCTGAGGATGGTGTCACTGCTTGTGGCTGACAAGCTTTATGAGCTTTTAAAGGGCTCCATAAATAATAAATAATAACATGCTGCCAGCTGATTATAATATGACTGCTGCTATGATGAGCCATTCATGGGGAAGTAATAACTATGAGCAAAAGAAAGCAGCAGACAAAGGGACAATTTGTTGTGCTGATCCTAAAAATAAATCTGGGGGGGGGGGGTGAAGCAGACAGATTCATCAGAGCCAGGAAAGTCATGCTGAATAGACCCACAGGGATAATAGGTGAATTTGAGCTTTGCTTCCAGCCCCCTGTCTCCCAGAGCTAGGTGGGCATTTCCTCTTCCCAGCACCCACTGGCATTCTGGAGACTGGCCTGAGAATTATGACTTCTCAGGGAGGTAGGCAATAGGAGGAAGACTTTCCCTTGTAGTTAAACAGGGAGGAATGCCAGTGCCCAGCCAGAGACAACCCAGATCTCTATATTTCTGGAAAGTCCATTTTCTAAATCTAGGCAGTCTGATGATGGAGTACTTAGGTAGACATGAGAGATGATTGTAGGGTCCTTAGATATATAGAGAAAGAGACCCTTCAGTCTCATTCTAGGAACCAGTTCCCATGTTTAATTCAAGACTAACCAGCTGTAAAGGGAGGGTATTTCTCAAGACATATTTTTCTAGCTGCCTTCTTTTACAATTAATTTTGTTTTTCATTAACAAGCATTTATTTTTCCTCCTCCTCATCAAATTCAGGGAAAAACAAACAAACAATCCTTGAAAGGAATATGCATAATCAAGCAAAGCTAATTCCAAAATTGGCCATGTCCTTTTCCTTCTCTTTCAACCCCAATATAGCTAACCTACAATAATTAATTTTAATTCAGTTACTTTGAATTAAATTAAAATCAACACATTGAGGGACCTAATAAATATAGGACCTTGGGTGTTGACACCTAGCAATCACTTAAACTTAATCTCTGTCTCTCTGCCTCTGTCTCTCTGTCTCTCTCTGTCTCTGTCTCTATCTAATTCTCTTTCTAAATGTGTTTGTGTGTGTGTGTGTGTGTGTGTGTGTGTGTGTGTGTGTGTGTGTGTATGATTGCTTCACATCCAGGACCATTTCCAATCATCCTGATTCATATCTTGCCACTGGGCTCAGATGGCTCTGGAAGGAGAAATTAAAGCTGGTGACTTAGCATGGTGCCCCCTCACTCAAATACAGTTCATGTGCTTGTCATGGCATCACCTCCCTGATGTCATGGTCTTCTTTGAGAATGAAGGACATGCATCCATCCTATCAGCATTAATGATCTATCAGATACAAGCCCTGAAATCAAGGAGTGCATTATCTATTGATCTGGAATAAGACACACACACACACACACAAAACCAAATAATCCAATAATTATTACTCAGATATTACCTGCATATATAGAAGAAATATGAAGTAATATGTGTAGAGATAGTATACTAATAATTGGAGTGAAAAGAAAGGGAATCATGGATGAGGTCATACCTGAGAAAGGCCTTAAAATAAGTTACCAATTACGACTACTACTTCCACAACTCAATATTCATAAGTTTGTCTGATTTAAGAGGTATTCTGAGCATCTTCATCCCTAAAACTATAGCTCACATATCCCTATCAGTGAAGTTTTATTTCTTTTTTTTTCTTTGTTTTTTGTAAGGCAGTGGGGTTAAGTGACTTGTCCAAGGTCACATAGCTAGGTAATTATTAAGGGTCTGAGGCTGGATTTGAACTCTGATCCTCCTGACTCTAGGCCCAGTGTTCTATCCACTGTGCCACCTAGCTTCCCTGAAGATTTTTTAATGATAAGTTAATAGGCACAATTAAGTGAAGGTAAATTCTTAGATCACACAGTAAGGACAGTGGCTACAAAACACCCTTCCCCTCTCCCCAACTAGCTTCCATAAAAATATATTATTAGTGAAGTAAGTTAGAACAAACTTAAAGTCCAGGAAGCATATTCTACCAGAAGAACTAATTCCTTCAGAAGTACAAGGCCCTTAAGTCCTTTCTCTTTTAAAGAAATCCTTATGCAGGTCTCCCTTCTGTGTATATATCTCTCTCAGTTGGACTTCCTTTGCCTGTGCCTCCACACAGATCAACTCCCAAATGTGAAAACTTATTTTCATTTGAATTGAGAGTCTGCTCTTTTCTCTGCTACCAAAGGTTATCCTCCTCAAAGCTGAATCCTACCTTGAACTTAGCTTCTCTGTGAGTATATCTGGGTAGAATTTGTGCGAACGCTGTCTACCTTGGAAGCTCAAGCATTTGAATTGCTTTCTCTACTGAGTGAACAGCTCTAAGGCTAGACAGATTGGTCCATGGAAGAATCTAGATCCCACCTACTAGAGTCATGAGGATCACTTCTCATGTAACTTCACCCTCCCTAAAGTGTTTAACACTCTTTGTTTCCAGAAATGGCAGGTGAATCTTATTAAAGGCTTCCAAGGATAGGATTAGACTTCCCTAAGTCAATGGCCAAGCTACTTTCCCATGTCAAATAGCTTTTTCACACTTCATAAAAGGATAAACAGGGCAGGGGAAGTCTTTGTACTTCATTAGCAGGATACTTTGCTACATCTGTGATTGTCATAATTGACTATTTCAGGGGAACCAAATCTTGCCCATCCATAAGAGGATGCTGAGAATTGAAGGTAAGGAGGCAAACCATTTTAGGTATAGAAGACAGCTGGGATGAAAGGAGTGATGAATGAGAACATCAAGTTTGACAACAGTTCTTTGGACGAGGAAGGAAAGTTGGGTGCCTTGTTGCTCATAATGTTTACAAGGATTTCAGAACCAGAATTTCAGTTGCATTGAAAGTTGAAGATTTTGAAATTTAGATTAAATATAAGAGCCATAACTAAAGAGTGTTAATTCTACTGGTGGGGGGGTACATATATAGTTAAATAGAAAATATATAAAATATAATTTCTGCAATAGAAAGGATAAAAAAATTGAGTTCCCACCTCTAAATTCAGGGTTTTTCCTGAATTGAACTGCACTGCTACTTAAAAATTCAAAGGAAGCCTGTATTAAACATTTAATATACACAAAGTATCAGGGTAGGTGCTGGGGATATAAGGAGGTAAAACTACATTGCTCCTCATTGAAGTCACAACCTAATTAAAAACCATCAAGTAGCATATGACTTAATTAATCATTTTTCTTTAAATATCAGCAATAGCTCATTTATATCAGTTAATCTTACTCTAAATCGATTCCCACATCTTTCCCAATTTCTAAATCTCATATGTTTTGTCTTGTGAAAGTATTCCATGTTGATCACAGATTGCATCATACATTTTAGGGAGTTCATTGCTTGAAGCAATAGCCAGGCTCACATAGCTACAAGTATCAAACTGTTTAATTTTTCAAATAGAAAATAGCAAACTGTTTAAAAGTGGTGATTGTTACTGCCTCTCCCAATTTTCTGAATAATCTCTCAGTAGAAGTGAAGAAGATTCATATAGGATTTAGAGCAGTTTTCTTTGTTTCAAAGGTGGTCATGATCAAATAATTCAGCACCAAGTGGAAAACCTACTATTGAGCTTTTCATGATAAATCGGGTTTTTTTCCTAAATTCATTTCGGATATGACATGTTTAATCATTCTCTTGAACTATTCATGTAACCCCATATTCTAAGGGGAAACCTAGTGTCTGGTCCTGAGTATAGGAGAAAATCAGCTAAATATAGATGAAAACAAAGACCATTCCCTTTCCACTGATGGAAGATAAAGAATGTTAAGGAATCACCACTTTAATGTTCTCCCTCCTCCCCTCTAACTACTCTCCCAGGTTTCCTTTAAAGTCCCATCTTTTAAGGGAAGCTTTTTCAAGCCCACTTAATTCTAGTGCCTTCCCTGGGATAATTATTTTCTATTTATCCTGTTTATAGTCTGCTTCTTCCCATTAGATTGTAAGTTCCTTGCAGACAGGATATGTCTTTTGTTTTATTAGAATTTCCAGAACTTTGCACATAGTAAGTGCTTACTAAATAGTGAGTGATTGATTTACAGCTTCTTTGACAATAGATATGAGTGCTGAGTCTGGAGTCAGGGAGACTTATCTTAGTGAGTTCAAATCTAGCCTCAGACACTTACTAGCTGGGAAACTCTGAGCAAGTCACTTAATCTTATTTGCCTCAGTTTTTCAACTGTAAAATAAGCCAGAGAAGGAAATGGTAAACCACTTCATTATCTTTGACAAAAAAAGGCAAAAAAACACTTCATGTAGGGTCATGAAGACACAGACACAATGGAAATGTCTCAACATCAAGAACAAGTTCAAAAGTTTTGGCAATGGAAAATTCAGGGTTTTTCCTGAATTTAACTGGCACTGCTACTGTTGATGATGCTGAGTCTGAGATTGCCTTCTTTAGAGTCAGCCTGTAATTTGTCTGTTTTGTTCAGCTTCTCTGGGTCTACCTTAATGAGTCTGTGCTCAGTCACCATTCAATTCTAGCCTTTAATTGCAAATTTTGGGATGCTCTGAATCAGGGGTGGGAAAATCCTAGCACATCCTAGGGTCATTAGATTGCACTGAAAGCTGATTTTGCTCACTTCCATGCCAGAGAGGGTTGTTAAGAGTCACCTCAAATTTGTTTCACTCTTCAAATTTTAGATTCATTTGCATCATAAGGGAAATCTAATCCCTGAGTTTCTGATTCATTCATGATAGATTCGATTGAATTTATCTTTTGTAGGTACCCATGTGATACTTCAGACATAATTTCAAAAACATTCCTAGTTCCTTTGCTTAAAAATTCTAACTAAGGAAGCCTGTATTAAACATTTAATATACACAAAGTATCATGGTAGGTGCTGGGGATATAAGGAGCTAAAACTACATTGCTCTCATTGAAGTCACAACCTAATTAAAAACAATCAAGTAGCATATGACTCTTGAAAAGGAAAAACCTAACCTTAATTAATTATTTTTCTTTAAATAAATACCAGCAATAGCTCATTTATATCAGTGAATGTTACTCTAAATCTATTCCCATATCTTCCCCAATTTCTAAATCTCATACATTTTTGTCTTGTGGAAATATTCAATGTTGATCATAGATTGCATCATATATTTCAGGGAGTTCATTACTTGAAGCAATAGCCAGGCTCACATAGCTACAAGTATCAAAGATGGTATTTGAACCAAGATCTTCTGAATTAAGTTTCTTTACCATCCTTCCCATCAATGGAAAATCTGCAGATAATTAAGTTTAGTCCAAAGAAATGATCATTAAATATTGAGTTTGATATGTGGGATCCGTGTGCTCTCCATTGTGAATGACTAGACTTCTCCAAGAATCACAGAACCAGAAGAGGGAAAGAATGAATCTCTGAACCCATCTAGTTCAACTTCCTCATTTTACCCATGGAAAAAAACTGAAGCCCAGAGGAGTTAAGTGACAGTGAGTTTGGAGGCAATGGTAACCCCTGACATTAAGTGAAATGTCTATTAAAATATGAGTGGCAAAATTTTCATGATCAAGCCAAACTAATTCTACTATTGTCCATCAGTCATTTATCTTTGAGCTAAAAGAAGCCTTTAAATTTCATCTAGCTTGAAGTACAAATCTCCTCCACAGAAATGTCTCCTGGTCTTTTTCAGAATACCCCCAGTGACAAGTCTGTCATCATTTCATGAGACAGTGCATTTAATTTTTAGACTTCTAATTATTAAGATTTTCTTATTTATATCATGCCCCAAACTACCTATCTAGAATTTCTATTCACTGGTCCTAGTGCTAACCTGAGAATGATATATTTAATACATTCACAGACATGCCCAACATTTGAAGAAAAAACTACCTCCTTCCCTCAACCTCCACCATGTTTCCTCCTAAAATAAGCATCCCCAATTCATTCAACTGATGTCTATATGCCATGATTCATATCTGGCCCCTGGACCCAGGTGACTCTGGTGGAGACAGTGAGACTGGTAACTTAGCAAAGCCCTCCCTCAAATCACCTCCCTGATGCCATGGTCTTCTTGGAGAACGAAAGACAATGATCATCATCATAATCTTCATCATCATCATCATCACCATCATCATATGGTTTCTTTCAAGTCTTTTTCGCCTCAATGTCACTTCAGTGGATGAGTTTCATGCTTTTTTTGAAACCCTTCTCCCCCAAAATTTGCCACCTAAGACTAAATTCTTCTTTTGTTTGTCAACTGAGCGAGAAAGACAAACCAATTCCTTCTATGGTCAGGTCAGAGACTGTTGTTTTTCAAGAGTTCCTTTAAAAAATTATGTAGTGCTCTACCTTTTCTGCTCCCAGGAAGGATCAGTGCTATTTTTCAAATAGCAATAAATCATCACCATAGAAACCAAAATATCATTGCTATCAGTTACGACTTTTTTCCCCTGGATCAGTGGAGTAAATAAAAAGAGCTAATATACTAAGAAAACTGTACACCCAAGAAGAATACAAGCTAATTAATATGAGAGATGATGGAAAGACTATAGAAGCCTGAACTCAGATGACAGTTTGTATTTCTTACCTTAAAATTATATGACATTATATTATATATGAAATATCAAATTATGTCTTGAATGCAGTCAATATTCTTAGTTTTTCATAGATTTATGGGGTAACTATTTAAACAGGTGATTTATGATATGTTCATATATTCTTATGATTTTATCTAATATCCTATCTAATAATTTGGTTCAGAGCATATACTAACACTAGATTTTGAACAGTCAGAAAAGTACAAAATCACATAATAGAGGTTAATATAGAATTCCATTCTATAGTGGTATGTAGAGACCACACTAAAGAAAATAACCCTAAATCAGTGAAAGACTTAAGATAGTACCTTGATTCTATAGGATATCATTGCATTCCAGTGCATTACTGATTAATGAAAAATCATATTAAGTAAATTCACTCCTATTTCTTCCTGCTTCCTGCTTCCTCCTCCAATCCTGAGATTTTCTTCTGCTAGCTCTGGAAGGAGAAATCAAAGCAACAGAATTATATTCTTGGAAAGAATGTGGCAATCAAATGTTTCATGACTCCTTAGATAGCTTGCTTTCCCACTATTAGAATATAATTTCATTTAGATCAGGGAATGACTTGCAATTCTATTTCCAATACCTTATATATTGTCTAATTACTAATTACTATTGACTAATTACTTTTTAATTCTTTCATTTGTTCATTCAATCTAGTTTTCTTTCAAAGAATATCTCCCACTGAGCTGATGACCTGAACAAAGACTTTCTAATAGACACTAGAATGGGGAAATAAATCCTGAAACCGTGAGAATGTGGAACCTTCACACCATTTAAGAATTTAACAAATTTTAAATCAACTTGGTGTTATTTTTTTAAAATAATTTTAATTTAATAATTACCTATCTTCCCAGATACCACAATTCTTGACTCTCAGTTCAGAACTGTCTTACTATACAATTCTGCTTCCTCTCTGAATGTATTGTTAATATCTTTAGGGTATTTTTCCTACCTAGAATACTTTTTTTTTCCATTTTAAAGGGCCCCCCACTCTGACCCAGACAAGGAAGAAGGGATTATTTCATGTCCAATCATGATTAGTTTGGTTTTACAAATATTTTGAGAAGGTAAATCACAGGTTATTCAGGGACTGATTCAGGGTATAACATCAAGAAATACTTAACAGGTTAGCTCAGTTGGTCAGAGGATGATGCTGAGGCCAACATCTTGTCTTTGATCCCCATAAGGACCAATTAGCTTCACACAGAGAACAATTACCATCCACCGTCACAGACTGTGTGTCTCATTCCTGCCAGATGGTTTGCAAATGTCTGCTCTTCTGTTTCAATGAGGGTCACAAAGGGACTGGATTGAGAATGCAGATAGATAGAAACTATCATCTTGCTTGGGAACTCAACTCTCGTCCCATGCCTAAGTGTAAATTCATAAATATTTGTTAAGCACCCATCATGACCACATCACTATATTAAATTCAGGAGATACTTAATTCTGTCCTTCAGTACACCTCTCCATCCATCAGTGAACTCATCAATGTGGGTGTTGACACCAGTGATTTATTTGATGCCTTCTCATCCTGCTTTTTTCCCATGATTTTTCATAAATGCCCTACCTATAGTCTACTCAATGTGCAAGTATCTTTCCTTTTGTGCTCGCCCTGCTATGGTAATAGCAGTACAGTATGAGACAGGCCACGTAGTACAATGGAAAGTGTTCCAGAATGTAAGGAGGTCTATTCCTAGCTCTCATTCCACAAACTGCCTTTGTGATCTTAGGAAGTAATGTCATTTCAGTGTGCTTCAGTTTCTTCATCTATAAAATAAGTAAGGTTAGATTAGATCAACTACAAGGTGTCTTCTAGTTCTAAATCTATAGTCTATAACCCTAGCATTATTTGTGAGTTCTTAATGGTTTCTCTCAATTAAATTAAAAAGCCAGGGCATTTCTATTTGTTCCCTACCTTCCTGTCACACATTTCTCTTGTGGTAGCATTTAAACCAGTTTTGTAGTGCAATCCTCCATTTTTAATCCATCAAAACATATTCATTCCTGTGACTCTTCAGTATCCTGTTGGCGATCCTCAAAGTTAATTCTTCAGAGATTTTATTACATAATTTAGAGTTACTTGGAATCACTAGGAGAATGTTAAAAAAATAGACAGTCCTTAGTTTTTAAGAGAGTAATTTCAGCTCATTAAAAGAATTAAGTCATAAGGATACAAAGACAGAAACGATCAATTCCCATCACAAGGAAAAAGACAAGAATTCACATACCAATAGAATTCTAAGAGTTAAGGCTTCGTCACACAAATAAAATGTATAAGTATATGTATTTTTTTGCTTGTTTTCTCAGAAAAAATAACGTTACTCATAGCAGATCAAGGAGTTGCCTTCATCATAATATTACTAGCAGTTACTATTTGACATCTCTGACAGAAGGTTCTTCTGGAGGTCTTTGTCAGACACTGGGGCATCATTTTAACAATTGTTCTCTTATGACATTTGTATTAGGGCTAAAATTTTGATATTAAGTCCTTTATATGCAGAGTAATATGTAATAAATATGAATTTGTATAATATATCACCTTAAATGGTCTCTGTTGGCAAAAATACACAAGATATTCAGAGAATCATTCAGAGTTATTGGGCAATGACCCTAGGAAGACTTTTACCAGAATGCTAAGATAGGAAACTGAAGGGTTTTTGCCTTTGGTATTCATATTGTGATGATACATACCATATTTGAAGTTCTTTTACAACATCTAAATATCACATCTGCTTAGTGAGAGTAATAAGTTAAGATAAGAAGCTACCAGATGCTCTATTTTTTTATCCAACTGAAATCATATTCCTGGTGAGGCCCTTACCAATCTGGTTTCTCTGGTAGCTACTCAAGTGTCCTAAAGTCTCCAGTGGGAGTAGATACTGAGATGTCTCTTTTTTCCCATCATTGGGAAGTACTCCAGGGTCTCTCCCACCAAACTTAAACATAATATAATATAAAAAAAATTCTTCTAGAAGGACAAAATGTCAATAACATCAAGGAAATAAATAAAAAAGTGGAGGAAGTTGTACTAGCTATTCCAAATTTCAAACTATATTGCAAACTAGTAATCATGAAATCATTCTTCTTCCAGTTAAGAAAGAGAGGGATGGATAAATGGAATAGATCAGGTCTACAATTTATAGTAGCAAATGACCAAAGTGATTTTGAAATATTATATTTTCTTATACTCTACAGGGCTCTGAAATCAATCATAGTGGTTTTCCATGGTGAAGGAGACCCTATATAACCCTTTTATATATGCTAAGGATTACATAATATCATCCCTGTCAGGAAGACTCAATTTGGGGGCAGCTAGGTGGTGCAGTGGATAGAGTACAAGCAGCACTGGAGTTAGGTGTACCTGAATTCAAATCTGACCTCAGACACTTAATAATCACCTAGCAGTATGGCCTTGGGCAAGCCACTTAACCCCATTGCCTTCCAAAATAACCTAAAAAAAGACTCATTTTGAATGCCAAACACATATTCTGCCATCAATAATGAACTTCATCTAAGTTACTTCAAGTTTAATGTTTGTTCTAATAGGTAGAGAATATATAGTGAAACGGGACAGCAGATTAACAACTAGAAAGACTGAATTCAAATCTTAGCTGTACCACATTTCTTCATTCAGTCATCTGGTTTAAATTTATTTTTTTGAAATACATATCAAGCTTACTAGGCAATTATAAATCAATCAAGTTGATGTTGAAACATTACTATTCTATCACAATCCTTTAGCCATTCCTTCAATCCACTTTCACAGTATTCCTCCCTAGCAGGAGGAAAATGATGGATACAAAATCAGTCAAGTTGACTCAAAGAATATGGAGTTGACTAGTTCTAGAGGAACATCTAATAGATACTAGCTAAAAACAAAGAAAAGAAAGAAATTTGATGCTGGAATCTTCTAGAAGATGAGTAAAATTGACCTAGGCTAGTATGGACCTAGTGAATCCTCTGTTTGAATACTCCCCTTCCCTTACACAGAGATGAGCAAAGCCCAACTCTAATATAAAGTCCAAAGTTAAGACATAAACTGAAAAAATGAACAAGCAACCAAAAAGAATCTGATCTTGTAACGTTACTATAGTAGTGGGGCTGCTCAAGAAACGCAGAAGAAAATAATGACTTGAAATATATAAAAGCAAATTCTTAAAGAAAATTGCAGATTAGGCACAAACCCAATAAGAATGTCTAAACAAGCTAAAGAAAGAAATAAAAAAGAGCTACAAAAGAAGTTTTTAAAGAAAATAAGAGTGATAGAGGAAAACAGAAAAAGAAATGAAACCATATAATAAAATTATGAAAAAGAGAATTAATGGTTTGGTTAAAGAAACACACAAAAAAGGTCAGAACTGGCCAAATAGTAAAAAAAGGTATAAAGCCCTATGGATGATCCTTACACATATTCTCTCTTATCCATTTATAATGTGTATATTTTCAAAGTAATGTACCTCAGCTTGTTGGAGGTGATGGTGTTACACTTAAGTTCTTTTTTTTATGTTTTGCATTTCTGCTATAATTTTGTGTTTAACTATATCCTAGACAATCAAAAGCAATCTTGAAAGAGGAGATTCATTTAAAATAACTGCATACAATATTTGGGAATCTACCTGCCAAGACAAACCCAGGGACAATATGAACAAAATTACAAAATATTTTTCCCACCAATAAAGACCTTGAAATGATTGGAACATTATTAAATGCTCATAGGTAGACCAAGCCAACATAATAAAAATGAAAATTCTACTTAAATAAATTTACATATTTAGTACCATACCTAGAAACATACCAAGGAATTAGTGCAAGGAAAAATATAACAAATTCATCTCAAAGAACAAAAGAGCAAGAATATCAAGGAAATCAATGAAAAAAAAATGAAGGTCAATTAGTCATTTCAGATTTTAAACTATATTTCAAAACAGTAATCATGAAAATAATATGCTTCAGGTTAAGAATTAGAAGGATGGATGAGTGGAATAGATCACGTATAAAATTTACAGAAGTAAATGACCATAGTAAGCATATTCTTTAATAAAACCAATGATCCAAGATTTGGGGATGGAGTTAAGAACTCATCATTTCGCAAAAAATATTTAGAAAACTGGAAATCAACTTGGCAGATCTTGAATTATATACCAAAGACAAAGATCTCATATTTTATACCAAAATAAGATCAAAATGTATAAATGATTTAAACAGAAAGAGTTGTAAAAGTTAATTAGGAAAGCATAAAAAAGTATTTGTAGCATAGAATACTATCTGCATAATTGAATAGTTTACATTCAAAATAGAAATAATATTAGAAGTAAAACATTATTTTGATTATATGAAATTCATAATCTTTTGCACAAAGAAAACTAAAGTTGTCAAAATAAGAAAGAAAATAAGAAACTCATTTTTCAAATATATAGAAAATTGAGCCAAATTATTTAAGAAAAAAAGTCATTCCCAGTTGACAAGTGGTCAAAAAATATGAATGAGGAGTTTTCAGGAGAAGAGATCAAAGCTATCAATAGTTACATGAAAAAATGTCTTAAATTAATACCAATTAAAGAAGTTTGAATGATATCAGTCCTGAGATATTATTTCAAAACTATCAGATTGGCTAACATGATCAAAAAAGGGAAATAATAAATTTTGAAGGGAATTTGGAAAAAAATGGAATTCTAATACATTGTTGGCGGTGTTGTTACCTGGTCTAACCATTTTGAGTTTTTAACAATAAAAAAAAGATATTTTGTTTTTTCATTTTCCCCCAATTATTTGCAAAAACAATTTTTAATATTTTGTTTTAAAAACTTTGGATTCCAGAATTTTTCCCTTTCACTCTCCTCCAATTGAGAAGGAAAGCAATTTGATTTAGATTACAAATGTGTAATTAAGCAAAACATTTCCATAATTGTCATATTGTAAAAGAAAATATATCCCCCTTCTCCTGTAAAGAAAAAAAAAACTTAAAATAGAGTAAAATAAAGAATGCTTCAATCTGTATTCAGACATTAATTCTTTCTCTGGGCATGGCTATCATTCTGCATCATAAGTCATTCAGAAATATCTTGCATTATTGTATTGCTGTGAAAAGCTAAGTCATTCACAGCTGATCATCCTATAATATTGCTGTTTCTTTGCAAACAGTTCATTTCACTTTGCATCAGCTCATGTAAGTTTTTCCAGGTCGGCTCATCACTTCTTAAAGCAGAATAGCATTTCCTCACAATCACACAATAGAATTTATTCAGTTATTCCTCAAAGAATGGGCATCCCCTCAATTTCCAATTCCTTGCCACCAGAAAAGAGCTAATTTGTACATATAGGTCCTTGTACATATAAGTCCTTTTTCCTTCTTGTTTTTTTTAATCTCTTATGGGATACAGACCTAGCAATGTCACCACCAGGTTAAAGGGCAAGCAAGACCCTACAACCCCCGGGCATCATTCCAAACTACTCTACAGAATAGTTGAATGAGTTCACAACTCCACCAACAATCCACCAATATCTCACTTTCCTTACACCCCCTCCAACATTTTTCATTTCTGTCCTATTAGCTGATCTAGTAGGTATAAGGTACTATCTAATAGTGAGTTAGAACATTTAAAAAAATATGGCTTTTAGATAGTATTGGAAATCTTATCTGAAAACTGTTCATATCTTTTGATCATTTATCAGTTGGGGAATTGTATTTATTTCCACAAATTTCACACCATTATCTCTATATTTGAGAAACCAGAATTTTATCAGTGAAACTTGCCTCAAATATTTTTCACAGTAACTATTGCTAACTGTATTTCCCTCCATTCTATACCTCTTGCCCTGTTTATTTTATTCTCTCTATTTACACCCTTTCCCTCTTCAAAAGTGTTTTAATTCGATCATCTCTTTCCTTATTCTGCCCTCTTCCTTTACCTATCCTTTCTCTTTCCCCTTATCTTCTTTCTTTCGTGTAGGATAAGATAGATTTCTAAACTCAATTGAGTTTCTTTTATTCCTTCTTTGAGCCAATTTTGAAAGAGTAAAGTTCACTCGTTTCCTCCTCACTTCTAATTTACTCCTGTTCTACTTCCCCTTTTCCCTTTCTCTGGGTACATTCCTCTCATTCCTTAATTTTACTTTTAGACATCATCCCTTCATATTCGATTTATATTTGCATCCTGTATGTTTCTATTTTCCTAAACATTTTATATATACATATATATGTATATATATATATATATAATATATATAAACATATATACCTTCTAATTGGCCTAATAATAAACTCAAGCTTCTATGAGTTATCATATCAGTATCATCTTCCCAAGCTGAAACATGAATAGTTCAACATGATTAAGTCCCTTATGATTTCCCTTTTCTGTTTCCCTTTTTATGCTTCTCTTGATTCTCATATTTGAAGATCAAATTTTCTGTTTAAATCTGGTATTTTCATCAAAAAAGTTTGAAAGTTCCTTATTTCATTATATGGCCATCTTTTTCCCTGACAAAGTATGCTTGAAATTATCCTGGATCATTGATTCTTGGTTGTAATCCAAGCTCTTTTGATGTCTAGAATATCATATTCCTAATCATGTCATCCTTTAAGATAGAAATTGCTAAATCTTGTGTTTATTCTGATTGTGGCTCCCTGATACTTGAATTGTCTCTTTCTGACTGTTTGCAGTATTTTCTCCTTGTCCTGGGAAACCAATTCATATTTTTCTACATCTTCAGATGTAGAAGTTTTAGAATTTGAGTATAATATTCTTGGAGGTTTTCATTTTGGGATCACTTTCAGGGGTGATTGATGTATTCTTTTGATTTCTATTTTACTCTGTAGTTCTAGAATAACAGGGAACTTTTCCTTGATAATTTCTTAATAAATGATATCTAGGCTCTTCTTTAAAATCATGGACAGGGAGTTAAATATTATTTTAAATTATCTCTTCTGGATCTATTTTCTAGTTCAGTTGTTTTTCCAATGAAATATTTCATATTGTTTTCTATTTTAAACTTTGTTTTATTGTTTCTGAATTTCCCATATAGTCTGTGGCTTTTATTTGTTCCATTCTACTTTTTAGAGAATTATTTTCTCCAGAGAGTTTTTGTTCCTCCTTTTCCATTTAGTCAATTCTACTTCTCAAGAGTCTTTTTATTCTTCATTGAAAGTTTATGACTCTTTTTCCAGTTGCCCAATGCTGATTTTTAAGGTATTTTTCTCCTCATTGTCTTTTTATGCCTCATTTACCATTTGACCTTATCATATTTTCAAGTTTTTATTGTCTTCAGTATTGTATTGTGTCTTCTTCACCAAGATGTTGAGTTACTTTTGTAATGAATTTTTTATATCATTCTTATTTCTCTTCTTTTTCTCTATACATCTCTTTTTTTTTTAATTTTCAAATTCTTTTGCTATGGCCTGAGAACAATTCATATTTTTCTGCACCTTTGGATGTAGGAACTTTGACTTTGTTATCTTCTTCTGAGTATCTTGATTGTTCTTGTGACCATTATAATTTTCCCAGTCTATGACTTTATTTTTAACTCACTGTTCCAAACTTCTGGGATTTTATGCAGCTGTTTTCTGAGAGACTTTCAGTTGCCTGTAAGCTTTTAATTCTCCCAGGTGGTAGGATGTAAGGAGGGGTATTTACTTCTCTCCTGATCTGTGGTCTGTTTTGTGCTCCTGGCCACAAACACTTTTCTGCCTTGGAAGGTTCGGGTTCCCCTGTAGTCACAAGCTCAGATGTGCTATTTCCCCTCCTCCTCTGGGTCTGCCAACCAGGATTGCAACCCTGACATGCATTTGAACAAAGAAACAGAGCTTTATGTTGTCCGTGATAGAAAGGGATCCCTGAAATCGATTTCTGATAAGTTGTTTTACTCCCTTGAGTTTTTCGACAGACCATAGTCTTGTACTGAGAGCTTAGAAAGCAACAGCTGCTGCTATTAATTCCCTGGCTCCTTAGGTCTGTTTTTGGTTTACTGGGGCCAAGGCTGTGCCAATGTGGCCCACAGTCTGCATTCTTCTGTCACCCAGGTATGAGACCTTTCTTGCTGGTGTTCTAAGTTGTCTCAGAGAGGTCTGGAAAGTATTGCTGTCATTGATGCCTATTTCTGGATTGCTGAGGGTTGGTTTTACTTCATGACCTGGGTTGCATTCCTCTCTTACCTTGATGCAGCAGATTTTTCTGTTGATTCTACAAGTTGTTTTGGACCTGAAAATTGTTTCATTCCATCTTCTTGTTGGTTCTGCAATTCTAGAATCTATTTATAGCCATTCCTTAATCATGTTTGTAGAGTTTTGAAGGAGAGCTCAATGGCATCTCTGCCCTTACTCACTTTTTTTCTGTCCCCTGGAGAACACCTGGAGGAACAATCGGAATTACACCCAAAAGAGTACTTTCTTATTGATAAAACAATACCATCACTAAGTCTTGTCAAAGAGATCAAAGAAAAAGGAAAAGGACCTATTTATATGAAACTATAGCAGCTCTTTTTGTGGTGATGAATAATTTGAAAAAAGGGAATGCCTATCTATTGTGAAATGACTGAATAAGTTACGATCTATAAGTATAATGGAATATTATTGTCTTATAAGAATTGATGAGCCCGATGATTTCAAAAAAGTCTGAGAAGTAAGCTGAACTTATACAAAGTGGTTTGATTAGAAGCAGGAGAACACCATACACAGTAGCAGGAATAATGTAAGGATGCTCATTTGTGAAAGACTAAGCACGTCTGATCAAGACAATGATCCAATATAACTTCAAAGGGCTTATGATGAAAAATGCTACCAACTTCTAGAGAGTGAACTGATGACCTTTGAATGCAGATTAAAGCACACTTTAAAAAATTTCATTGTCTTATTTTATTTGTATTTTCTTTTGCAACATGGCTAATTTGGAAATATGTTTTTCATGACCTCACATGAATAATTAAAATCCAATTGCTTGCTTTCTAGAGGAGTGCTGTGATTTGGGAAGTAGTGAAAGAGAACTATGAATTAATCTAAAAACATACAATCATATGATTGGAAATTGGGAATCTATTTTAAAAAAACAAAAAATTAAAAATAATAGATACATGTCAAACAACATTCTATGCAAAAAATTTAAAAAAACAGAACACATAATTATGGATTTGGGAGCTCTGAATTTATGTTACTATGTATAGATAGATAGATAGATAGATAGATAGATAGATAGATAAACTGATTGAATCTATTTTAAATAGGGCATATATTTACATATATATATATATCTTTAGGGAGCATGACATGTAAGATGAAGTGTTCTAGGTGCTAAAGTTAAAAATTTATATTATATGTTCTGTGCTCAAAAGGTTATCTAGACATTATCTGTTTTTCTATTCTTTCTCTGATTTTTCTTTCTTACCAGGCTTATTTGAAATGTTTTGGTCAGAATTTTATCTTTTTCCCATCTTCTAGCTCAGAATTTCAAGATTTAGGATAATTTAGGGTATTCAATGATAGGTTTCAATTCCATTTTCCTAACGTGAAAGGGTTATGTCTAACTATGGCAAGGGTCTCCCTTTCTGGTAGTCATAAATTCTATGATAACATAATCTTCTGTTCAAGTTTCCATTATTTTCACTTTTCCAATCAGTTCCTCCCTCTTGATCAGATTTGGACCTGGTTTAAGAGTCCCATTTGTTACTTCTTGTACTTTCTGAAAGATAAAGATGCTGGCAAGGCAGGTCAAGAAATCGTGTTTATTTGAAGTTTTGCTTTTAGGAGAAAGAAACAGATAGCCAGATAAGAAGAGTCCCAAAACATGATAATTTCTTGTTCTGTGGCAGCTCAGTAACAGGTTCAAAAATATTTATTATAAAATTTCCGTGCTGTCATCCAGCTCATATCTGAATAAAAATATTTATTCTCACTACCCTATCCCCCATCCCCACCTGCAACACACATACTAGTGGTCTCACAGAGTCTACTTAAAGACTTCCATGGGAAAAAAGACTCTCTACTCTCAAAGCAAATATATGTGTTTGTATGTAAATGTATGTATATAGATATATCTATAATTGTATAGATGGATGTCTATCTATTTCTCTATCTATACGTATTTTATTTAGACAGTTCTATGTATCAGAAATTTCCCGTTTTTTAAATAAAAATAAAAAATAAAAATAAAAGCACAGCTGCAAATTACAACCATTACTCCTAAATCTATCCTCTAGAACCAAGTAAAATAAATTTAATTACTGTTTTATATTATTGACCTTCAAATACTTAAAGACTATGATTATCAAATAATTGAATCCCCACTATCTCTACCACCTTTTCATTATTTAAAAATATATAGTATGATTTTACTATCATAAACTGCACAAATGAAAATAATGGACATGATAGTAAACAAAAAGATTTGCCACTGGATATTATGATGCACCTGCAGCAATTTTATATTTTACCATTAAAATAAATTGTAATTGTTTTCCAAAGCAACCAAATGGAGCAATAATGATAATAGCCAGCATTTATTTAGTGCCTACAATGTGCCAAGTACACACTATATTGATCTGATTTCACACAACAGCCTGTGATGTAAGTGTAAGTCTTATCATTCCCATTTTAGAATTCTGGAAACTGAAATAAAGAGAGGTTGCCACCCTTGTTAGAGTCACACAATTTTCTGGTCTGAAGCCATATGTGAATTTAGGGTACCCTGACTTCAAGTCCCATATTTTATCTCCTGCATCAGCTGATTTGTAAAAAAATTATACACACATAAATGCATACATGCATATGTGCATAGAACATATAAATATTTATTCAAATCCATAAAAAGTAGTCAGTGCTCATTTCATGACAAACTAAAACCCCAGGAACAAATACAAGAAATGTTAAATTATAATCTTCAATACACTTTCAAGTAAGCTAAGTAATGATTTTTCAGAGTTTGAAGTTTTGTCTGAAATGTTAATCATAAAACTGGGGATTTTTCTTCCTGCATTGACTCTTGATCAAATAATCTATTAACCTTGTATAAAAATAAAGATAGTGTGGTATGCCCTATCCTTGATGAATCATTCTGACTATTTAGATCAAAACTTCCCTTTCTTGTAGATGATTGACCAAACATGATCTCTTCAATAATACATTTTGTAATTTGTTTCCCTAGGAATTCTGTTTCAGCTTATCAGTCCATAAACTATGCATTCTCAACAATTTGAATTAACACATGTGAAGTGTTATACTAATATCCAAGGATTCTATAAATGCAAGCTATCGTAACATAAATGGTCTCAATTCTGTTCCTATAATACTTCTGTAATCATAATTTTTCTAAGATGACCTAAACAAATCGGTTAATTAATCACCTAAAAATATGGCAAGTATCGGGATATGACTGATAGTTGAAGTAATGCAAACAAACTATAATACTCAGTTCTTTAGAGCAGGTTCTTTAGTTCCTTGATTTTTTTAGATGAAATCAGACCAGTTAAAGTCATCAGAAAGAAATATTATTTTCTTTGCTTCCCTCATAACCTCCAATTGGGAAACGTGTGATAAACACTCTAGGTGCAGTGCTTGTTTTTTTTATAATTAGACCCTATTTACCGGAGGGAGGGTTTCCAAGAACTACTTTAAAGTTCATTTGATTAATTTCTCCTCAAATCAGTCTTTCTGGTACTTTGTGTGACTTATTTTCTATATGCTGTACTTTTTCTGAAAATTCTTCTCTACTTCAGCTCTTCCATAATCTTCTGTTGCTGTTTTTTATCATCTAGACTTTTAAAATATTTCTTATTTTGAAATTAAGAAACATCAAACTCAATGGAGATTCCCATAGATGCAATTAAAGAGAAAAATGGATTGTACATGGAATTTTAATTTTCTAATCCATAATCAACATGTAACTTTCAAGAATCTCCTGCTTCAATATAATTATAGTAATCTGCTGTTTGATAAACTCAAAGAGTCCAGCTATTGGGATAAAAACTCCCTCTTTGATAAAACACTGTTGGGAAAATTGGAAGTTAGTATGGAAGAAACTTTAGTTTAGACCAACACCTCACACCCTATACCAAGATAAAATCCAAATGGTTACATGATTTAGACATAAAAAAACAATACTATAAGCAAATTAGAAGATCAAGGACTAGTTTACCTGTCAGATCTATGGAAAGGGAAAGTTTATGACTAAGGAAGAGATGGAGAACATCAACAAAAACAAACTAGATGATTTCAATGACATTAAATGAAAAAGCTTTTGCACAGATAAAACCACTGTAACCAAGATCAAAAGAAATGTAGTAAATTGGGAAACAAGCTTTACAACTTGACAAAGGACTCATTACTAAAATATACAGAGAACTGAGTCATATTTTTTTAAAAAAG
This sequence comes from Macrotis lagotis, assembly GCF_037893015.1. NCBI lineage: Eukaryota > Metazoa > Chordata > Mammalia > Peramelemorphia > Peramelidae > Macrotis > Macrotis lagotis. Next base: position 38,363,721 of record NC_133661.1, on the reverse strand, counting down.
CCATTCCCCAATTGACAAATGGTCAAAGGATATGCAAAGGCAATTTACAGATGAGGAGATCAAAGCAATCCATAGCCATATGAAAAAAAATACTCTAAATCATTAATTATTAGAGAAATGCAAATAAAAGCTTCACTAAGGTACCACCTCACACCTCTCAGACTGGCCAATATGACCAGAAAGGATAATGATCATTGTTGAAAGGGTTGTGGGAAATCTGGGACACTATTCTACTGTTGGTGGAGCTGTGAACTCATCCAAATTTCTGCAGAGAAATTTGGAACTATGTCCAAAGGGCAACAAAAATGAGCATACCCCTTGATTCAGCAATACCACTACTAGGTCTATACCCTGAAGAGATGATGCAAAAGGGTAAAAACATCACTTGTACAAAAATATTCAGAGCAGCCCTGTTTGTGGTGGTGAAGAATTGGAAATCAAGTAAATGTCCTTCAATTGAGGAATGGCTTAGCAAACTGTGGTATATGTATGTCATGGAACACTATTGTTCTATTAGAAACCAGGAGGGATGGGAATTCAGGGAAGCCTGGAGGGATTTGCATGAACTTATGCTGAGTGAGATGAGCAGAACCAGAAAAACACTGTACACCCTATTGGCAACATGGGGGTGATGTTTAACCTTGATGGACTTGCTCATTCCATCAGTGCAACAATCAGGGACAATTTTGGGCTGTCTGCAATGGAGAATACCATCTGTATCCAGATAAAGAGCTATGGAGTTTGAACAAATTTCAAGGACTATTCCCTTTAATTTAGGGGGAAAAAAACAGATATCTTATTGTCTGATCTTGTTATCTCTTATACTTTTTGTTTCTTCTTTAAGGATGTGAGTTCTCTCTCATCACACTCAATTTGGGTCAATGTACAACATGGAAATAAAATAAAGACTGACAGATTGCTTTCCATTGTGGGAGGGTGGAGGGAAGGAAATAAGATTGGGAGAAAAAATTATAAAACTCAAATAAAATCTTTTAAAAGAAAAAAAAATTCAAGTCTTTCTGACCCCCCCCCAGGAAAAAAAAAGAATCTCCTGCTTTGTTTCCTTTTTTACCAGAATTGTGCTTTGAAAAAGGTGTTTAGATAAGATTTAGACACAAGTATTTCCTTGGTCTAAAGATTGCTCCTTCCAACAACAGGAGTCCCTCTTTCAAAGCCAGAACTTAGACTTAAAAGGCAAGAAAAATGCAAAAATTGAGAGAATGTAATATCCTTGAAAAATGCTAACTGATGTTTCCGATTAGTGGTATTGATTATATTATCATTTTCAATTATCCAGGGAAAAAGCCTTTTCAATTATTCCATCATTATACATTTTTCTAATAGCATTTATATAGAAATTAACACCATAGAGCATTACTATGACACTAAGAATGTGGTTGGCATGTGAGAAGGTGATGACTTGGTGAAAACCAATCTATTTCCACATTGGAGTTGCTTGTAAAAATATGAATATATAGCAATGGTAGGAAAAATCTTTTCTTCCTCATCCTTTGTTCTTTTATTGATAATGTCAAAGAGATAGATGTCCATCTCTGCAACATATCTGGCCTGCATCATTGTCTGGCAACACAAAGGATTATTCTGGAATGTGTGTATACAAACAGAAAACATAACAGCAACTTAAAATAGAAATGACATGCTGTCCATGTTTGCTAATAACTCCTGGAAAGATCTCACATGGTTTGAAGGGGTGAAACAGTTAATACTTGACTCAACAGTAGTACCAGAATGGAATCCTTGAGAAATGAGGGCTTACTTTGGTCAGTTCATCTGCTCTTTTTTCCCCCTTATATGCTTCTTATTCCTTTAATATGATATAATGAAAAGTTGCTTCCCTTTTTACTCATTTGAATTCATTGCCATGCTTCAAGAAGAAAAGGTCTGCTCATAACAGTGTTTCATATTGTGGGTTGCATATTGAAAGCATGATTCATAGAAAGAAATCCTGACTTGGATCCCTAGCCTTACATTTAATACCTGTGTGGTCCTGGGTCCCAGTATCCAATTTTGGAAAATGAAGAAGTTAGATGAGATAATCCTGAAGGTATGTTTCAGTTGCAATAATCTATTTCCTGTAAGGTCAGAGAAAATCAAATCTGTGTCCAAGACTGTTTTGACTTTGTACATGTTCAATTTTATGGTGTTATTTAATTCTCATTGATCAAATAAGTCAGTAACATTCCCATAGAGACAAATAATAGTAACAACACAATAATGAACATATTTCAAGTTTTCACACGTGACAAAGCACTTTCCTTGTAATAAAAGCCTCCATTATCCAAATAATACAAGTACTATTATTATCATCCCTATTTTGCAGATGAAGAAATTGAGGGTCTAAGAAGTAAAATGATTTGTCCAGGATCAGTTAATTACAGAGCTAAGAGTTGGAGCCAAGTGTTTCCTTGCTATGACCCCAGTGTTTATTTTTTCTATTCCATCACTCTAATGACTGTATTTAGCTGCCTGCTACCAAAATCTCTCTATAATTCTTTTAGAAATAATTGGACATTTTTTTTTCAGAAAATGTAAATGGTAGAAATGTGGGCATTAGAGCTAGAAAAAGACATTTTGTGTTTATCTGAGGTTGATAGGAATAAGGATGATAACTATGACTGCCCAACCCATTCCTATAAGCATTTATTAAGTTTCTACTATGTCCATATCTCTGTTCAAAGTGCAGAAACACAATGAAGAAAAAATAGACTATCCTTGTTTTCAAGGAGTTTGCAGTCTAATGGGGAAGACAATACCAAAAAAGGAGACAAGAAAGAAGGGGTGGGGGTGAGCCATGGGGATATGCCACATGGGAATATCTTGGTCTTTAGAGTTGAAACCAGGCAGAGTAGTAGTTGTAAAGTGCTCTGAGTTTCTGCCCTCTATAACAGAAAGTGTTGGAAGAAGTTTGGAATTTCATCTTGCACCCCCTTAAAAATAATGGAGAATTGGCTGAAGGAGATGGAATCAATAAAGACTTGAGTTAACAGAAGAGACACAGGATTTGTAATAGTGATTTTGACCTAGGAGTGCCATCTTTTTCCATGGAGTTAAAATCAGCCAGAAAGCAGATAAAAATCCTTTTGTTTGGGGGTTGTGCTTTTCTAAACTATGATGCAAAGTATAGTGCATTTATTTGTAAATTACTAAAGGACAAGGGGAGGAGAAAATCACTGGCATTTCATATATATATATATATATATATATATATGATATGTAAGATATAATATACATATATCATATAAATATATATTTTGATATAATATACATATATCATATATATATATATAAAACTAAGAAATGCACTATTGTAGATTAATGACATAGAAGGTGGCATTTTTACTGCCATCAAGAACCTTAGCATCATTCTGAGCCAGAGGATTGAAAATTGATTATGATACATTTATCTAAATTAATATGATATGAACTGGTATGGAAAGGGGACGGGACTCTTAGGAACTGGATTTCTGTCATTTTCCATTTAACAACAGTCATAGTTTCTCATTGGTTAAATGAGGTATTGAATAAGATACTCTCCAAGATCCTTTGAAATGTAAATATATGATCCTATAATTTTAGGATCCTATTAATTTTTCTAGAATATTTTCCAAAATGTTGAGTCATCTCCCTGAAGCAGTTTGCCACCTGGTCTTTTCCTAACTTCTCAGTCTTTATACACATTACTCCCTTCCATATACTTTATGATAAAGCTTTATTGGATTACATGTCTTTCCTAAGACATAACAACAGCCTCTCTTCCATGCTCACATATTTGCATTGAGTGGTCCCACAACTGGAATGCTCTCCCAACTCACTTCTGTTGCCATGACTTATTTGCTTCCTTCAAAGCATCTCAACGAGCTCACTTTACAGGGAGTCTTTCCTGCTCACCTCAGCTACTACTACCCTCACTCCTCAAACCATAGTCATTTGGCAAATGCTCCATAAATACTGTATGCATCCTAATAAGCTTCTCTTCACTAAAACTCTTCAACATGTTATCTCCCACATATATGCATATGTACACACATACAGGTAGAAAGAAAGATGGATAGATTGATAGATCAGTAGATAGATAGATAGATAAAAATATGTAGATATAGTCACAGAACAGATCAGAGAAGGGTCCAGAATTAGCACTCAGGGAATCCAAATTAACCGTATTGACTACCATAATTCTGATCTAAGGAGTTGAAATAAACAAAGTAAAATAAATTAAAAATAGTGAGTGATTAAAAATGAATGCTTGAAGAAATGAATAAGTAAACAAATGAATGAAAAAAACAAAAAATAATGGATGAATTAATAAGTGGATAGTTTGACAAATGATAGATGGACAGATAGATGGATAGATAGATAGATAGATGAATGGATAGATAGATAGATAGACAGATAAAATGATAGAACTTTATGAATTTCTGTGCCTCTATCTGTGTTCTCTTCAGCATTAATGAGGGTAGCCAGGCACAGAAACACAATATACCAAGATTGAATCCAGAAATGTTTTTTTCAGCTGGCTTTTATGACTCCAGACCTCATGAAGGTCTTTCCCTTGAGTTTTTCAAGTTCTAGGATATTTTGGTGTCAGAAAATATCTTTTTCTCATCAATTTGATTATAAAGTGATTTCAATTTTCATGTCGACCATCTGTATGGGTAGAGCATGCTGTGTATCAGGGTTCTGTCATCCCTAACCAATTTAAAGAGTTTATATCTAGGTTAGAAAAAGGAAAAGCAAAACAAAACAGATTTGATACCTTAGGGCATTATTTCTTCATGTAGCCTGGTTATTCCTCTCTGTGTGGAGCCAAAAAATAAAACTCAACATACAAGAAATCTAGACCTGATGGCAGTTGATTGGCTTTATTTTATGTTAGCTCTGGCTTATTTGTTTTGTTGCAGTCAGCTCCATCTTTTCAAAAAAAATTTTGCAGAAATGTTATTTCTCACTGTTCTTTCTTCCTCTTTCCTAACACACACACACACACACACACACACACACACACACACACACAAACACACACACAAATACACACACACACACATACACACACAATCACAGACAGATACAAAGGAGTACAGCATAATTGAAGAGCAAATAGAATCTATGCCTCAGAAAGACGTTGCATCATTTCTTTTTGTTATGAGGTTAAAAGGGGAAAAGCAGGGTCGTCTATCTGCATCAGATGGGTCATAGTCCCATCCATTTAACCACAGAAAATTAGAGTACACCTAGAATAGAATAGCAAGCATCTATCTTGTAATATTGGTACCATTTTTTTTCCAAGGAAAGATCACAATTCTAATTTGACCCATGATCAAGGTAGGGTAACTGGGTATTTTCTCTTAGAAAATGAATTTAAGCTATACTGTTAGATATCTGATGCTTCAAAAGTGTAACAACTGAGTTTGAAATATCATTATCAAGAATAATTCATTAAACTTGGAAGATATCAAGAGAACTAGTTGAGGTTCATTCTATTCCAGTCCTACACAATGTTTCTATGAGGAGACATCAATTTGTATTTCTCTCAATGGATTTTATCAAAGAAAATTCACTTTCAAGCTACAGTGGTTTCTGCACACTTCAAAGACCTTTGGGAACCTTGGGAGGAAGTGATCTCTTCATTATAACATTTGTGCTCTAAAAGGAAAAGATAATTCAAAATGTGGGATTTGTTTAAATAGAGTATATTTCCCTTATTTGATTTTTCTAATTTTTTAAAGAATTTAGAATAAGAATAGGTAAGAAACCGTAGAGTAAAATTCCACAGAGAAAGAGAGACTGAGTATAAAACTGTCAAGAATTTAAATTTGAAGGCAAACAGAAGAAGCTCCAAAAATGATAAATAAAAGGGTTCATCTAAAGAAACTAATGTGGATGCAAAGGGAATTATCAAGCAAAAATTAAGATATGTATGTGTATGTGTGTGTGTGTGTGTGTGTGTGTTTATATATGTAGGGAGACACACACTCATCTATGTGTCACACCTAGATATAGATGGAAGGACACAGATGTAGGCATGTAATCATACAAATATATATAAGTATATGTATATATATTCATATATGTTTAGATAATTATCCCTATTTGTATAGTCATTTGGATATTCAACATCTTCCCAACTCTATCAGCCTCCCTCTCCCCTTTGATCAGAGGAATAAATTTCTGGACCCTAAACTCCCCCCAAAGTCTTCCTCCTTAGATGGCAATTATCTGGACTTACCAATTCTTTCTTCACTTTCCATCTGCAACTCTGTTTTGAATTACACAGTTTGAGACACTTCAGCACTCTCTGGTACCTCTTCCCCACCCCAAACTTTCTTTCACCTTCCTTTTGTGAGTCATCTTCCCAGTTAGATTGTATAACCCTAAGACGCAGGAATTTTCTCTTTTTTAATGTTCATCAATTAGCTGAGTGCTTAGTACCTTTCATGAGGTAGACACTAAGACATGTTTAGTGATTTGAAATTGAAGTGAATATATGTATATATGTATATATACATATATATGTGGGTATTTATTTGTATATAGATGGGTATTTGTATGTATATAGGTATCTATATGTATGTGGGTATTTATATGTATATATGGGTATTTATATGTATTTATGTATATATATATATATATATATATATATGGAGGAGAGAGGTAGTACAATGGTTAGAGTATTAGGAATGGATTCAAGAAGACTCATTTTTCTGAGTTCAAATCTGGCTTCAAACTCTAGTAGTGTGACCCTGGACAAGTCAAAATCCTGTTTGCTTCAGTTTTAGTGACTGTCAGATAATTCAAATACATACATATACATATACATATACATATACATATACATATACATATACATATACATATACATATACATATACATATACATACATATATATATATATATATATATATATATATATATATATATATATATGTGTGTGTGTGTGTGGAATCTCCAGATATCTAGCTCCAAAAACATAAACATCTATTTGTATATAGTATATATACTAATATATATATATGTATATATAGTATATAGGTATACTCTATACCTATATTAAGTATTACATATACTAGATATTGTATACTATGTACTGTATATAGGTATACTCTATATGTCTATATGCATATATATTTATGTTTGTAATGCATATATATAGATATTCACATGCAGATATGTATGTTCATATATACACATAGAGAAATGTGAAATGAGAAAATTGCTCTATTGGAATGTAAAAGAGCTCCTATAATCTTAGTTTTGTCACTTTCTCCCCATTCTAGTTTGGACAGGTGATTAGTGTCTATGCCTCAGTTTTCTCAGCTATAAAATGCAAGCATTCGACTAATTGTCACCTAAGATCCAATTCAACTCCAGATTTGTGACACTATGGAAATGAAGAGAAACTGGGTAAATGGGAATGAATACAAAACATGACAGGCTTCTATGACAATAGGCTCAGAAGTGCAAAATCAAAATCAGAAAGTGCAGTAGTAATGAAAGCAAAGAACAGTAAAGTTGAGTTTAAGAGGGATTGCAAAGAATGGAAAGGACTGACTGAAGAGGGTCATGGTAGCAATGACAACAACTGATTCTATTCTAATTTTCCTTATCATGTCTCTACTAAGGAGAACTGTCTTTGGATTATAGGAAATAAAACAAAAATGTTGACATGGGTGCAAACTAATAATAAATACAGTTGACTGGAGAGCAACTACCACCCCTCAATGGAATCAAATCAATAAGCAAGACCAATTATTCCCCTAGTGTTCCAAAAGACCTAGGAGTTTGTTTTTAACAGAGTTGGGTACATGTGCGTTCCCCCCTTACTAGACTGAGCGCTCCTTTAAACCAAAGATTGTCTTTTGTCTTTCTTTGTATTCTCAAAGTTATCTTAGAACCAGGCACATATCTTAATAATATTTAATACTTAGTAAATACTTAATAATTATACTTAATACTTAATAAATTTTTTGATTAATGACTGGTAAGTTTGCCAACCTATCATAGGTACTCCTTGAAAGGTCCTGAACAACTGGAGATGTGTTTTATGATTTGAAAAGGGACAAATACTTTCTGGATTAAACAGAATTAGAATAAAGTATTCAATTCTAGAATGTATCATTAAAGAGATGGGAGATGAGCATTTTACAGTGGAAGCAGGAGTCACTGAGAATCGATAGAGAATCAAAAAACAGCCATATGAGAACTAGCAGAGTTCCTTTCTTTTTTCTTTTTCTTTCCTTTCCTTTTTGTTTTTCTTTTCTTTTCTTCTTTTCACATGACTACTAGACAAGTCCCTGAAAGGAATGCTAAAGATAAATTAGGTACAAATTTTAAAAAGTCTATCATGAGATAATTCTGGACATCTTGGAGGATTATGAATTAGGGGCATTAGGGGAGAAATTGAAATAATTGAATGATTGCCCTCCATTCCCCATATGCATTAATATATCCTTGTCAACTTGGAAGAACAGATTTAGTATCAAGAACTCTGTTCATGGTCTATTCCTATTTAACATTTTTATCATTGATTTGCCTTAAGGTATAGATAGATGATAGGAAGGAGATATGTATGGATAAAACTTTGGGAAGAGAGGGAAGAGAAATAAGGATCTTCACTAAGTATTTGCAAGAAGTAATTGAATAATTGGTTTTTTTTCAAGAATATTGTTTAGGGTATTTTTGTCCACATATTGGTTGGAGGAGATGACCTCTGGTTCCTTTCAATTGTAATATTTTTTACTTCTCTGATTCTGTGCCTCAATCAAATCCCACATTTCCAAGCAATAATGTGAATACATATTTATCTAATGTTTAAACACTTTGTCATCAAAGACTTGTGAAATCTGTAGAACAAATTTTATCACAACATTCTCTAGATGAGGAAACTGAGTCTCAGAAAGAGTAAGCAACTTGCCTACTGTCACTCTGATCATAATCCTTGAGGCTGGAACTTGACATTAGTATTTAATTTCTTACCTTTCCTCCAATTTCCACAGCCTGTTGATCATTTCAGATCAGAGAGACCTTTCTCTCTTTGGAACTTCTGTCACCTCTTTTGTCTGAATCACAAAAAGGGAGCACACGATACTTTCTTGTTTCATATTATCACAACTGTTCCATGTTGTATTCTTGTTTCTCCTTTATGAGAAGTCCTTGAGGTAAGGGCTTGGTTCTTAACCTCATCTATCTATCACAGCATAATTTAGGACTGCATACATATATTATCATGTTATGAAGAAATGTTGATTTGAATTGGACCAAAATTGATTATCAAGGCAGTTAAGGTGTGAATTTTCTCTAGGGACTCAGGAAGGTACTATTAGGCTCATTCACAGGAGCTCTCATCCCAGTAAAGAGAGATGTGCCCTCCCTCGAGGCACTGGTAAATGGAAGCTTGTGAGTCATCAAAATTCTATGAAACCTGCTTATGCTTCTAAAGTAGCTCGATGATGCCTAATGAATATGTGGCGATAATTGAATAAAAACTTCTCAGAATCAATATGGCCCAGTGCCAAATAAGCAGACAATTTAAATAAGCTAATGGAAACATTACTGGCCAGCCTTCATATTATGTTTTCTAATTAAGGTAGTATTTGGCTGACACCGAACCAATTTATGTGTGGAAACCAAACAATTAAAAAGGTCACATTAGAGAAACCTCTGCAGTCTTCTATGCAAATGGAGCAAAGCAATATATAGGGAATTAACATGTGCAAACAAGACTGAACTTTACTACATTTTACACTTCCAAAGAGGAGAACCATAACACAACTTTGCCTCTATTTGCATTTGGTAATTGCCTCTATATAATTTGGAAACAGATCACCACCATTCCAATTTAGTGAGCCTTCCCTGACTCACCTCATGCCTAGGATATCTAAGAGGATATTCTTTTTTATGATGCAAAATAACGATTTGCAGATTGTGAGAGGCTTGTATCTACAGTACCAAGACAAGCATTAAATTAGTCTATTCTGGGACCAATTGCTATGAGCAACAACTCCCCCTTTTCATCTGAATTCTTGAAACAAACTCTTCAATTCTCACTGCTACCAACAGACCAATACTATCTTAGTATCTCTAGAACCCATAAAATATACCTGAGAAACTAGACTAAAATGGACAGGTTCCAAAGGACACATGCCAGCTCATACACGTGGGCAATTAGAAAAGGTCTGCCAACACTGTGGAGTGAAGAACTCCCTTGTTTGCATTGCCCCAGTAAAAATTAATATGTAGGTCGCTTGCTTTACGTTCAACAATACATTCACTAATCTCTGCATAACCAACATAAAACTATGTTTGGAAGCTATCTGTCAGATATTATCTAACCCTCAAGGTAAATCATATCCTAGCTTTGGAAATACTCTGGGAGAAGGATTCTTCAAATTTCCTTAGGTATCCAAAATATTTTAGTAATTTTAATTTTACTAATATGAATCTATACCTTTGACATTTATAAAAAACATAAATATTAAATCTTTACTTGAAATTCCCTGGATTATATTCCAACTCTTTTCATCCACCCACACTAAACCATATCTTCTTATTGCCATCCTGGCCCCAACAGTTACCTCATCCAAACTTTAATATTCACCCACTTAAAAACACCCCATTCTCACTGATACTAAGACTTACCTTAAAAGGTCATTTTAGAAGAAATCTAAGGAATCCACTAAACGATTTGTTCTATTTTTTTTTAAATCTAGGAATCATGAAATGGTTCTTCTATTAAACCAGCCAGTGGTACAGTGATAGAGCACTGGTCCTGGAGTCAAGAGTTTAAATGTGATCTTAGATACTTGTGACCCTGGGCAAGTCACTTCATAGTACCTTCAATGTAAAACGATGGTAATGGTATCTTTCTTGCAATGTTTGTGAATATAAAAAGTGCCCAGTTAAGGTACCTTGGCAAAAGTGCTAAGTAAAGTAGCCATTACATAGTAATCCCTAAATAAATGATTGGACAACTAGGGGGCAGAGTGAATAGACTACTGACCTGAGTTAAGAAGATCTGAGTTAAAATCCATCATCAGGAACTCATTAGCTGGGTGATCCTGGACAAGCCCCTTAATCCTGCTGGCCTCAGTTTCTTTATTTGTAAAATGAACTGAAGACAGAAATGGCATACCACTGTAATGTCTTTGCCAAGAAAACTCCAAGAGTCAAATATGACTAAAATGACTAAATAACAAATGCAAATGCTTCTTTCTCCCCTTCCCCTTCACCATCTCCTTCTACAATTTCTCTTGAGTCTTTTATCTAATTAAGATTATATTGTTTAAAATCCCAGTAAGGTGAGAGCCAGTCCTCTTATATTTATAGGGAAGTGTCCACAAAGAACCAAAAAACTAACAGAAACAATTCATGATTGGAAAAATGTCTTATAGTATATTCATACTATTTTTTCCACATGAGTAGCAATATATATGTACATCTCTCTCCTCCACAGTTAGGGAGATAGTACTGTTATATTTTATTAATCAAAAAAGTCTGTTTTCCTAGACAGAAAACCTAGGTCAGCAGCCTACTTCATCCTGTTATGTGACTTTATATAACTTACTTTCCTTTTCTGTTTCTCAGAGGGTTGGGGTGGACTGGGGATTCTTCACCATATTTATATCATAGATTCTTTAGCTGTCTGGTGAATCTTTCAGACCCCCTTCCTCAGAATAATTGTTTCTAAAGAATAGGATTAAAGCAATCTTTTATTATTTTGTAATAGCTATGGATATATTAAACAAAAACTTAAGTTTAAGGACTTCTAAGTTAAAAGTCCTGGGGATTAGTGGAGGCACTAATTGTTTCTCTCAGAAACAATGTTAATCAAGCCTCTAAATTCATTCTAGAGTGACAGAATACACACAAAAACCAGAATGAAGTAATTTTCCAACTTAAGGTATCTTGGAAGGAGCTCAGGAAAGGTCTGTCACTTGTTTGTAAGGCTCAGTACAGGCAGGTACAACCATAGCACGCATCAGAAACACAGCAGGCAAGCTGTGAAGCCTCTAACCCCAGAACAGGAGCAAATTGGGAGCCTCAGAACCTGTGCCTAAGCTGGTGTAACTAGGCTGGGAAATTCAGGGCAGTGGGAAGCTGCTAATACCTGAGATTCAGCAAAGAAAATCTGTGAGCATGTCCCTGACCCTCAGGACAAGAAGCCTGGGCAAGTGTCTCATATAGCTCAGGAGTGGAATGCAACTTTCAAAAAAAACCACATAAACTAGATTAAAAAATGAGTAAGAAACAGAAAATTCCCATGGCAACAAGCAAGATAATAACACCATCTCAGAAGAAAACGGTGGAAAAAGGCAAACATGTGGAGCCCCCTGGGGGAATATAAATTGGTCTCAAAATCTTGGAAGAACTCAAAAACTTTTTAAAATCAAGTAGAAAAATTAGGAAAAGCAATGAGAGGTTTGCAAAAGTCACTAGCTTGGAAAAAGAAGCACAAGAATTGACTGAAGGAGACAAAATTGACTAAAAGGGGGAAAAACACCTCTTTAAAAAATAGAATTGGTCAAATGAAAAAAGGAGAGAAAAACTAACTGAAGAAAATGATTCCTTAAAAATTAGAATTGGGCAAGTGGAAACATGACTTTATAAGACATCAAGAATCAGTCAATAAAGATATTAAAAGAATGAAACAATAAAAGAAAATATAAAACCTCATAAAAAAAACCTTACCTGGAAAATAGATCCAAGAAGACAATTTTAAAAATCGAATTGTCTAAGAGCCACGATTGAAAAAATTAGTGAGAAAGGTATCTTTCAAGAAATCACAAGGGAAACTTCCCTAATATCTCAGAAACAGAGGGGGAAATAGTTATTGAAAGTATCTCTCCTGACAGGGATCTCAAAATGAAAACATCAAGGAATATTGCCGGCAAATTCCAGAATTAGGTTAAGCAGAAAATGCAGCAGGCAACCAGAAAGAAACAAATCAAATACCAAGAAGTTACAGTCAGGGATTTCTCAGAATTTGACAACTTCAGTATTAAAGAATTGTAAGGTCTTCAATAAGAGATTCCAGAGAGCAAAGGTGCTTGGATTAAGCTTACTTTTTCAGGAGAAAGAAATTCAATTGAATGAACTCATTCAATGAAATCAGGGATTTTCAAAATCTCCCAAAGAAAAGACCATAACTGAACAGAAAATTTGTCCTTCAAATATAAGACTCAAGAGATGTGAAAAAAGATAAGCAAAAAAATGCTATACAATAAGATTAAACTATCTACATCCCTACACTATAGGATGATGCTTTTAATTCTTGAGAACTGTTAGAATGAAGTTATTTAGACAGAGGATGTGGACATAAGTTGATGTTGATGTGATGACATAAAAAATTAAAGCATAAAAACAAAAAAATTGTTCAGGAAAAATAGGAAAGGGGGAGTCAAAAATAGGTTAAATTACATCACAGGAAGAGGTGCAAAGGACCAGTTACAATGGAGGAAAAGAAGGGAGGAGGTGAGATTTGCTACTATCTTACTCTTATCAGATTTGTCACAAATAAGGAATTGCATACTCAGCTGGGTTTAGAAATTTATCTTATCCTACAGGAAATTAGGAGAGGAAAGGGGAGAGAAAATAGAAGGAGAAACTGATAGAAGGAAGGGCAGATCAAGGGAGTCACTGGTCAGAAGCTAAACAGAAGCAGAATGGATAGGATAAAAGGAAAGAGAAAAGTACAAATGAGGGGAAAACAGGATGGAGTAGTTATAATTGTAAATGTAAATGGGGTGAACTTTTCCATAAAACAAAAGCAGAAATCCCATTCTGCAATGGATTAAAAACCCAAATCCTATAATTTATTGTTTATAAAAAATATTTAAGAAGAGAGTTGCACACAGAGGAAAGATAAATGACTGAAGAAGAATAAAATATATTTCAGGCTAAGTTAAAAAAAAGTATGGATAGTAATCTTTACATGAGATAAAGAAAAAGCAAAATATACATCTAATTTAAAGAGATAAATAAGGAACCTACATCTTCCTGAAATGTACCATAAATAATGAAGCAATATCAATATTAAATATATGTATATATGTATATATATATGTATATATATACATATATATATATACACACACACACACACACACACACACACACACACACACACACACACTAAGGGGTAAAGCATCCATATGTTCAGAGAAATTAAATGAGTTCCCCAAAGAAATATACAGCAAAACTATACAACAAAACCATCCTCTATCACAACTAGAGAAATCTTGCTACAAAATGAAAAATAAGAATGCTAAGAAGAAAAACAATTTTAGAAAAGTTAGATGTGACAGAACTCAGGAGAAAATTGAATGGGGATAGAAAGGAATATACCTTTTTCTCAGTGGTACACAAAATTGACCATGCATTAAAAGACAAAGATATTAAATGCATCCTTTTCAGATAATAATGCAGTAAAAATCACATAAAGGAACATGGAAAAGTATGCTAAAATTAATTGGAAACTAAATAAAAAGTAACTGGAAACTAATTTTGAACATTGAGTGTCTCATAATATAAATCATAAGACAATCAATATTTTCATCTAAAACAATGTCAATAATGAAACAACATATCAAAGCTTATGGAATGCAGCCAAAGCAATTTTAGGGTAAATTTTATATTTCAAAATGCTTATACAAATAAAATAGAGAAAGAGATTCTCAACAATTTGATCATACAAATCAAAAAATATAGAAAAAAGACAAAATAAGAATCCCCATTTAAATAAAATCCCCATTCTGAAATCAAACAAGAGATGAATGAAATTGAAAGTAAGAAAACCATTGATTGACATAATAAAAGTATGAAAAACAAACAACAAAATAAGTAAACCTTTGGCGAATTCAATTTTTAAAAAGAAGCAATTCAAATTGCCAGGATCAATAATGAAAAGGGTGAATTCATCAAGGAAAGTTGAGGAAGACATTAGACATTCAAGTATAAATTTGGAGCTATTTTGCTCAACTGTATGCCAATAAATGTGACAATCTACGTGATATGAATGAATATCTACAAAAGTACAAATTGCCCAAATTGACAGAAGAGGAAACAAAATGCTTAAATAATCTCATTTCAGATTGAAAAAGTCATTAATGAACTCAATAAGGGAAAAAACCCTCCAGACCAGATGGATCACAACTGAATTCCAGCAAACATTTAAAGAACAATTAATTCCAATTCTGATTATTTTTAAAAATTGACAAAATTCTATAAAATTCCTTCTATGACACCAATATGGTGCTGATAACACTTAAACCAGGAAGGATCAAACAAGGAAAAAAACCTTATGAACTAACATCCATAATGAATATCGATATAAAACTTTTAGAGAAAATATTAGCAAAGAGATTAGAGCAAGTTATAACTAGAATAATATATTTTGATCAGGTAAGATTTATATCATGACTGCAAGGATGGTTCAATATTAGAAAAACAATGAGCATAATTGATAATATCAATAAAAAAATGAACAAATAATAAGATTATCTCAATAGATGCTGAAAAAGCCTTTGACAAATACAGCTGCATTCCTCCTAAAAATACTAGAGAGGAGACAGCTAGGTGATGCAGTGTATAGAACATAGGCCCTGGAGTCAGGAGGACCTGGCTTCAAATTTGACCTAAGACATTTCTTAATTATCTAGTGGTATGGCCTTGGGCAAGTCACTTTACCCCATTGCCTTGCAAAAAATGAAATAAAACAAAAATCACTAGAGAGCAAAGCAATAAATGGACTTTGACTTAAAGTGATTAAAAAGTATCTTTCTAAAACCATCAGTAAGTATTGTATGTAATGGGGATAAGATATAGGCATTACAATAAGATCAGAAGTGAAATAATGATGCCAAATATCATCACTATAATACAATATTGTAATAGAAATGTTAACTTTAGCAAGAAGAAAAAAGAAATTGAAGGAATTAGGATAGGAGGAAATAAAACTTTCATTACAGATGACATGATGGTATGCTTAAGAGTATTCTAGAAAATAAACTAGAAAAAAACTATTTGAGACAATTAAAACTTTAGCAAACTTTAAGGATCTAATATAAACCTACATAAATAATCAGCCTTTCTTTATATTACTAACAAAGTCCAGCAATAAGGGATAGAACAAGAAATTCCATTTAAAGTAGCTGTAGAAAATATATAATACTTAAGAGTCTACCTGCCAGGACAGAGAAACTAATAAAATAACTTTTCACACTAAGTTATACCTAAACAATTGGGAAAATGTCAATTGCTCATGGTATGAGCCAATATGATAAAAATGACAATGTTACCTCAATTATATTATGTATTCAATGCCATACCAATCAGACGACTGAAAAACGGTTTTAAAAGAGCCAAAAAATAGTAACAAAATTCATCTGGAGGAACAAAAAAAGTCAAGACTATCAAGGAAATTAATGGAAAAAATGCAAAGGAAGGTGGCCTAGTGATACCAGATCTCAAACTATTTTATTAAGAGGCGTTCATCACAACTTTTTGGTACTGGCAAAGGAAAAGTGGTGGATCAGTGAAACAGTTTAGGTTAACAAAAAAGGCAGTATTACATGGTGATAGTAATCTCCTATTTGATAAACATAAAAACTTCAGTTTTTGTGATATGAATTCATTATTTGATAAAAAGTATTGAGAAAACTGGAAAATAATATGATAAAAACTAGTTATGGACAAACATCTCACTTTCTTCTATTCCAAAATAAGAGTGAGTGGGCAAATGATTTAGACATAATAGTTTAGGGTAACTATTATAGACTGAAAATCTCTCTACAATAAAAAAAAATAAAATCTGATTGTAAAGAAAAAGAAGTTCCTTTCCTGTTCTGACATAAACAAATTAAGAGAAAAAGAAATCATTTATCTGTCAGATCTCTGGAGAAGGGATGAGTTTTTGATCGAATAAGAGATCCATAACATTATAAAAGACAAAATGGATAATTTTGATTACGCTAAATTATAAAGATTTTGCATAAATAAAACCAATGCAACAAATATTAGAAGAATAAAGAAAGTGGAAAAAAACCAAAAGTACAAAAGTATTTAGAAAAGCAATTTTTGTAGTGAGAAAGAATTGGAAATTGAGGAGATGCCCATCATTTGAGAAAAGGCTGAACAAATTGTGGTATATGAATGTGATGGAATACTATTGTTCTATAAGAAATAATGGGCAAGAGGATTCAAGAAAAACATACAAAGACAAACTAATGCTGAGTGAATTCAGCAAAACTAGGAGATCATTCTTTACAGGAACAACAATATTGTATGATGATTTATGTAGGAACTATGATGGGCTTAGATCTTCTCAGCAGGATAGTGATTAAAGATAATTTTTTTTAGGTTTTTTTTTTTGGTAAGGCAAATGGGGTTAAGTGGCTTGCCCAAGGCCACACAGCTAGGTAATTATTAAGTGTCTGAGACCAGATTTGAACCCAGATACTCCTGACTCCGCCCCGATTAAAGATAATTCTAAAAGGCTTGTAATTGAAAATGCCACCCACATCCTCAGAAAGGACTATGGAATTTTAATGACTACCAAAGCATATTATCTTCAGTTTTAAAATTGTTTTTATGTTTTTTTCTCATGTTTTCCCCCTTTGTTCTGATTCTTTCACAGCATGACTGATATGGAAATATGTTTAACATGATTATACATGTATAATTTATATATTATTCACTATCAAGGGAAGGGGGAGGGAAGACATAGAAAATGTGGAGCTCAAATTCTTAGAAAAATAAATGTTTAAAACTATCTTTACAGGCAATTGCAAAAACCTCCAAAATTAAAAAAAATATATAAAAGACTTGAAAAGTAGGACTAAGGAAAAGAATAAAAATCTCACAAAAATAAAAAAGCTTCTTTATTATAATAGCTCGTTAACTTTTTTAGACTGAAATTTCTATATAATCAAAAATAATATCTGATTATAAAGAAAAAAAAGAAGTTCCTTTCCTACTCTGACATTCTATATTCTCTGTACTAAGGTCTCAACCAGCTCTGACATTCTATATTCTTTGCTCTAAAGGTCTCATCATCTGACATGTCATTTTCTAAGGTCTTTTATTATTCTGAAATTTTGTGGCCTTTTTTCTAATATAATTTTGCATACTAATATTCTATATTCTAATATTCCTTTTATAGCTTAAACCTATAATGAAATTTCACAGCCTAAAGAGTAAAGAATCCTTCTAAAAGTACAGCCACTATACCTCCCCAACTTTTTACCCTTTCAAGGATCCAGACACCTGATCTTTGCTGAATTAAAGGGGCAGGCTCATTCTGTTTCAGTCCATTCGTACTAAGTACTACTTACTATCCTGATCAATGGCGGAAAAAAATATCCCCTCCTCTTTTATTCCCTCTTATCTTTCTTTCATTGAGAGGTACTCAAAGAAAACCTGGAGCCTCACTGTTTCATATTTATAGCACATCACAATCAGAACATTTCTCTTCAGATAAGTGAGGCCATTTTTCATTCACTTTCTGGGAAAAGTCTGAATTTTTACTTTTTGCTGCTGCAGAGGATAATTAGGTTCCATGTGAGGTTGACCAGTGTACAGAGCTATGCTTCATATATATCAAGTTAACATTTGGGAATATACCTTCCTCAGGAAACACATAAGATGCACATTATTTTACTAGCAAAGAGACCTTGCCTTATTATTAATATCTTCTTTCTTTGTCATTCTCAGTGATAAGCAACTCCCAAATTGCAATGAGTCCAGGGATATCTTCATTGTGGCACATGGACATAGATTTATTTCCCATTGATCTTCACAGTTAGAAAAATTCCATTTCAAAGAATAAGTTTCAAATTGAGTCAGAGGTTACCCCCAAATTAAATAACAGTGAGAATTACTACATGACAAGAAGGTAATCTCTGAGGCTTTTTTCCCATCTCTGATATACCAAAAGCTCTGTGTGAATGTGATGAGGGATATTGTCTCTAAAAATATCAAGCTGTGTCATTTTTTAGAGGAGTCAGAATATCTGTCTCATTTTCTTCAAGATCCATTTCAAGTGCTACATCTTAAAAGAAACTATTCTAGATGTCCTCAATTATTTTTAATCTGCCTCAAAATAGTTTGTGTGGGGTGGCTAGGTGGCACAGTGAATAGAGCATGGGCCCTGGAGTCAGCAGTACCTGATTTCAAATCCGGCCTCAGACACTTAATAATTACCTAGCTGTGTGACCTTGGGCAAGTCACTTAACCCCATTGCCTTGCAAAAAAAACCCCAAACAAAAAAAAGTACTTTGTGTTAATATTGCATATATTTAAACCTGTCTGTGTCAGTAATGTCTTTCTTCAGCATCATCTCCCCAACCCTCACAGGGTCTTTGTTTTTTTCATTGTTGTCTTTGTATTCCTAGGACCTAGAACATTCAGGAATATGAGTCACTTAATAAATGGTTGAGGAGGGACAATTGGATAGAGCCCTGATCCTAGAGTCAGGAGGACCCGAGTTCAAATGCACTGCCAGACACTTCATAATTACATAGCTGTGTGACCTTGGGCAAGTCACTTAACCCCAATTGCCTTAAAGAAATAAAATTTAAAGAAATAAAATGAATGGTTTTGGAATTAGATTTGATTTAATATTCAAGATTAGATGGCTTCAGAACAGATATGTTCAAAATCAAAAATTAAAAAAAAAAACAGTAGGAGTGTGGTTCTACCCAGTATTGACCACCAGAGTTTCCATGATAAACACATGGGTCCTCCAACCATCTCTTTCCATGTGCTCACTATACTATATCAATTTTTTTCAAATCATCATTTTGAAGTGGTGAGTCTAGGATATCACTTTGACCTAAATAGTACCAGAATTCAAACTGCTAAGTGATGAATTGCAGCCATGATCTGATGAGAGCCATCATAACTAATGCCTTCCCACCTCTCATTGTATTTTGGAAATGAAGTTTTCCCCTTTTCAATTTCATCATGGAGATTCACAGTAACTTGAACTACACCTGTTCTAAGAAGACTGGATATCAGTATTGTTGGCAGGATGGGAAGGGTTATTATAGGATAGGTGACAGAACCTATTCTTTAATTTCCTGGAAACATTTTCTGGGGAAAAATTCCTAGAAACAATTTCCTGAACCTTTCACTAGAATGGATATAGTATTAGTATTTTATGTACAGATTTCTCTGTGAAGAAAATTGGTTTTACTTGAAGCCCAAGAAACAGAAATCTGGTGAAAAGAATATTCCCAGGCCAGTCTCATGTGCCCAATGATTCTTCCCTGTTTCTTTTCAAGTCATAGCATCACTGATATTTATCTTATTTTACTGGTCTAAAATGAGCACAAAGCATTTTCACAGATCAAGCAACAGGAAAAACAAAACAAAACAAAATAAAACAAAAACATTAATGTCTTATTGATAAGACCTCTTTGGTTGCCTAGAGGAGGTAACAGCACCAGAAACATGGAGGAAAGGTAACTGTCCAAAGTATTGAATGACAGACTATGGCAAACTCTCCAGATACAATTCCAGTCTTATATGCCCTGGGAAATCCCTGCTTGACAGGTAAAATGACCCTGGCTCTGGCATGAGAGACCTAGCATCCACCCCCCCCCCCCAACAAGGTAGACCATAACCAGAATTAATGCTTCTTTTCCCTTCAACATTATGTAGAAAGCAAAGCAACAAGAATTCAAGATACAATACTCAAAGAAATTCAGTGTTCACGATTTTTAAAAATTACTTATACACAGGTTATGTGATTCTTATTGAATAAATCTTTTAGAACATTTTATTCCCTTGGGAATTTTCAGAGCCTTATTTCCAAACCAGAATAAACCTTTAGAAAAATTAATAGTTTAGCCATCCCCCACTCCCTCAAGCTAAGAATTCAGTATGGCTAGACACTTAGATCTAGCAATGGGATTTTCCAAGTCCTTGGGCCGTTTGTGCACAGGACACATTAAAACCTTATTGTAAACCATCTATGGATCATTTTATTACAAGAGAATGCAAGCCCTTTGAGGGTTGGAATTGTTCCTTCCTTGTATTTTTATTGCCAGGAGTGAGCAACGTTCTCCACTAATTACTATATAATAAATACTTATTGAATTAAGTGAATTTAATTATATCAGTTTGCTTATTATTATTATCTTCTATTTTAGCCAGTTTCATCATAATTCATCTAAGGTGGAATGACAGAATCTTAGAATCTGAACGTTTTTGAAGTCTATCTTGTGCTTGAAGAGAAAAGCCCTCTGCGACACCTGAGTCACATTGTCAGCCATTCTCTGCTGGAAGGTTTCTATCAAAATAAAGTAGAAATTTGGGATCTTGTGTTCCAAAAACTTTCATATTCATGATTTCTATTCACCTTTACTCTCACATGACAACTCTCAGCTCTCCCTGACTCGGTTGCAATTCATTGCTTCTCATTCTCCACATATCGTAAAGAATCCATTCTTTCTTTGTCTATTCAAATTGTATCACTCAACCAAAGAAGAAGCTTAGGGAACAGCAACTCCATGAATCCCACACCCCCAGGAAGGCAATGACCCCTCACTCCTTTTATCTCCCATAGTACTTAGACTTTCATCACAGCACCAACAATTTAGAACTTCAAATGGACCATAAGTCTATCTATTCCTTCTCTTCCTATTATTTTACAGATGAAGAATTGTGGTTCATAGAGGTTAAATAAATTATCCAAAATCACACAGTAACTACAACTGGATTTAGAACCTAGATTCTTGGAACTCCCAATCTGATATTTTCCCCAATTTTCCATGTTGTATCCACTTCAGTTTTTGCTTACATTGTCCCCAGTACTGGACTGTAAGCACCTTGAGAGCAGAGTACGGTATCTAAATTTATATTCCTGATGCCAACCTTATATAAAGTAGACACTTTATAAACATTATTTTAATTCAAGAAACATGAAATTCGCTCTAATGAAATAAAATTGCATGTCATTAGCTGAATTCAACTTAAGACTTTTGGCTAAGCTTAGCCACTGTCTCCAGTACATTCCAATTATCAAAGTCACCTGTAATTGTGTTATGTAAATATATCACATGTGTGTCAGGGCTGAAGCACCAGGTTGCCCCTGGCAACACTCAACTTGAATCTGCCAGACATTTAGCCCATCCAACTTAATATTTCTACATAGGGCTTGTTCAGGCAGAAACACCTGCCAAGGGTCTGGTTTTCTGGATATAAGCCACTTGTGCATAACCTCATGTCAAAACCCAGATTGATAGAGGCTAATAGGGCCATGGCTTCCATGATGAGGAGGGTTATAGCTTCTCTTTTCAAAGCCCTCAAAGTAATCATTGCAAGATGGGAGAAGACTGGTTCATCCCCACAGTTCCCTTACCTTTGTTCTCACAGCACAACAGAAAGGTATTCAACAGGTATATGAGTTAGAATTAATTTGTATTATGGATAAAGAATAGTTATTGGTCACTTGTTTGAAGACATTACAAGTCACTTAGATGATTTAACTTCTTCTTCTTTGAATTATGTAAACAAATAGCTGGCTAAAGCCTTACATTTTAATCAAAGATGGTGGTGGAGCTTTGCTTTTTGAGGGGAAATGAGGGAATAAAATCTAGTGAGACAGTTCTTTATGTTGGTTTGAAATTCCTTCTGAGAATTCCAAATCTGTTACTTTCTCAATGTGGTATTTTCTAAGAATGAATTAATACTTGTTTGAATGAACCAATGAAGGGAGGACAAAAAACACTTAAGTATTGATTTGACAGACAATGGGGAAAGCATTTGGTACTCAAATAAAAAAGTTAGATAATCCCTGCATTAAGGTGTTTATGTTCTAACAGGGAGAGACAATGGACAAATGGAAATCATGAATAAGGGAAGTTTTGATCTTGGGAAATATGGACATGTTAAGGAGAACCACACAACAGTCAGTTTTAATATCCTTTCCATAAGCAATAATAAACTTAATTGAGATACTCTGTAGGAGGTTCAAACTGACAGGATTGAGGGTAGCTGAGCAGATGGCAAGGAATCAAGATGTATTGCTGTTTGGAATGTAAATCTCAGGTAAGCATACTACAGTGGGCAAGGTGAGTTTGCAATCACTCCTCCGTTAGCCTAGTTCAATCCCAATTTGAAATTCTAAAATTTAATAGATTCTCTCTCCCGGGAAAGAAGAGGAATGTTCTTTGGATATCCAATCAAGTCTATTTTGCTGGGGCGGGGGGGGGGGGGGGAGTTCAGGAAAACAAGAAGATACATTATTGAACATCTCATTGAATTAAAGCACGATTTGAACTTGCTTAAATATAAAAGATTAGTTAATTCATTTCTCTCAAAGTTTCAGTATTTTTTCTCTTTAAAATGAAGTTGTGGAAATAGATGATCTCTAGAACCTTCTAGCTCTAGTCTATTATCCCTTAATTCATTTATTTTGGTGGTTTAAAATATAAGCAGAACATAGCTAAAGAAACAAATGATTTTGGAAATTGACATAGTTTAAAATTGGACAATTTAAAGCAATGGTAAGAAAGTCAAGAAATACAAGTTGAGGTATTATTTAGATTTCTATTGCCAAGGATAATGATGCCAATGGAAGTTTTTGTTTTGTTCAGTGATGGTAGTTCATGAAATTACTATTATGGTATTTGCTTCCCTTGTGCAAAATATAATTCTAGTGAAATCTGCGCAGTCTAATTATCCAGTGACTACATATCAAGGCAGAAGTCTTTAATTAAACAAGCAATTAACCTTGGCAGTAGAAGGAGCAACAAAACTTAACTTATTGATTTGCTAATTGTTCTTTTCTGTGAATTTTAGCTGTAGAAGATACAATAAAAGAGAGGGGTTATTCCTTCATGTGCTCTTTTTCACTTGGGGTTTGTCCATCTTCATTCCTTTCTAAATCATTTTGTTTTCTTCTTCAATTCCTGAAAAGACAAAGTTGATTCTCTATAGGTCTCCCAATATAGTATCATATTTGCAGGGTCCATAACCCTTTTCCCTTTAAGAAGTTCTTTTTTAAAGATGCAGACTGTTACTGTTTCTAAAACAAAATTAACTCCACTTGATTGCGATGCTGAGAAAATAAGCATGGTGTCTTGTCCCTTTGATTATATCATGATTTTCTTATTCCCTTCTCTTTTTGGAGAGAATTCAATTTAATTAAAACAAATGGGCAATACTTCTAGCCTCATTGTGGCAAAGTTCATGCATTATCATAGCCATCATTGAGAATCATTTGAAGATTGGACATTATAGACATAGAATCCCCAAACCTATGCTGAGGGCACTTCCCAGAGATGTCCTGCTCATCCCCTGGATCTTAGTAGGTGAATCAAACAGATCAGAATGGGCTGAACAGTGCAGTGCTACACCATTTTAGAGGGGAATAGGTTTGGATTCATGGTAACAATTTTTCAAGAAAAAAAAATTGTAATGAAAGGGGAAATAAGGCAAAAATGATGATTGAGAAACTTCTAATACCTGATAGCTTCAAGCTTCCCTCTCTAAATGTGACTGGAGAGAAAAAAAATGAAATACTGACCAGGTTACACTTTGACCTTTACAGTTCCTTTTGAAAGTTCTCAAAATATGATTTTCAAGTTAAGTTGTTAAATATGCTAAATAGCACAATGGAGAAACTTCCATTGAACTACTGCTTCTCTTGTCTTATCAAGGTGTGTAGGTGATACTGCATTCTCAAAGGTTGTGTTCATGGATCAGAACCTCTGTTCTGAAGTACTAGAGTGTTTACTAAATTTGAAATACTGAGTGTTTAGAGTCAATAATATTAGATAAACCTATTTTCTTAGCCTCAACAGCATGGACAAAGGCTTTGATTCTAGTAGAGTTCAAAGATAATCATATGAATTAGGCAATGAAAGGGTTAAATCATAGTGTTTTTCTTTTCAATGGGAAGTTAAGAAAGGAAAAAGAGCAGAGGGAAATAAGGAAGAGGAAGAGAAAAGAATGAGGAGAAAAATGGAGAGAAAAGGTATCATATTAAAAAGGGAGGGGGATGGAAGAGAAGGAAAAGAAAAGAGAAGTAGTAACGGAGAAAGGAGAAAGAAGAGGAATGTGAAAAGACTGCTTCTTCTGTCTTCCAGCCTGCTATTCATTCACAGCCTAGAAAGTTTTCTGATGAATTCTGAAAGGGAGTGGCATCCAAGCAGCTTTAACACTTTAACTTTCCGTGGTCATTAAACGACATTCAGGAATATACGAAGCCAAATATCTGTGCTTCTCGTCTGTGAATAACCGGGTAGGGAGCAAGTATATGTTTTATTATTAAACATCTTTAATCCAAATGCTGAATATTATTAGCAGCTTTTGAAGGCACAAAATATACCTAAAATGCATGGAATAGTCTAAACAGAGTTATAAATCCAAAAACCAGAGACCAGAGCATGAAAACTATACATTCTAAATTTACATGTCAATCTGAATGGGGTAGGAGAAGTTGCTTTGTCTTAAGGGAAAATCTGTAGAACACCAAAATGATCCTTCTGTACCTAGGCTACCCAACAAAAATAATACTATGGGTAATGAAAGCACTAGGTCTAAGTCTGATAAGAGTATTTTCTAAACAGTTTAATTTTTCCTTTTACCAATATCTTCCATACTATTTGATGTCTCTCTGTCTCTCTGTCTCTCTGTCTCTCTGTCTCTCTGTCTCTCTCTCTCTCTCTCTCTCTCTCCCTCCTCTCCGTCTCCCACTCCCTCTCCCTCTCCCTCTCCCTCTCTCTGCCTCTCCCTCTCCCTCTCCCTCTCTCTCTCTCTCTCTCTCTCTCTCTCTCTCTCTCTCTTTTGCTCTCACTTTTTCTCTTCCGTCTATGATTTCTTTTCCATTTTCTTCATTCTTCTCTCATCATTCCTCTTTACCCTCTCTGCATGACTCTCTCATCCTCTCAATCATCTACTCTAATCTCAAACAGGTAAACATGATATATAACACACCATGGAGAATAGACCATTTTGGAAAGGAAATTGATTTTAGGTGTAAGATAAGGCAGTGAGAAAACAGATCAATTAAAATATATATGTATACTTTCATATGTATATGTTTCTATGAAAAGTTGAATTCCTGGAGCTAGACCCTTAAAGTACCAAAGGAAAGCATACAGGATAATTTACTTTCCTGTTTTTAATTGCATCCCAAATGCAATTTTTCTCTTCAGGGTCTAAAGCAACCATTCCCCTTCTTCCCCTGACTGAAGAGTGAACTATATCAACTTCAGATTACAATTGTCTTAATTAGAGAAATAGAAATTAATTCTCTTGATTTCCGTTACTCCCCCAATTTCAACATTCAGAGTCAAATATTAAAAGTATAAACACATTTTTCCTCAGGGTGTTTTTAACCAACTGTTGGATATAGCCTTTCTTTCTTTGCTGCTCAATCATTTCATTGGGGACTTTAGTAAAGAAATCAATTCTGGAATCATTAACACCCCCATAAATATATCTTCTGAATAACTATTCAAGGCCATAAACAAGGCGATCAATGAAACTTTTTATTTCTTCATGAATATAACTCTTTATTTTCTGCTCTCCTCTTCTTGTCCAACCCTCTAGGTCAAAGCTGATCTGATTACATTTGGGGGGTGGTGGAGGGGAATCATCCAAACTTTGAGTCTTGCTTCTGTGACTAAATGCATGACACTGCTCCATGTGGTTGGAGATTCATGGCATTTTCCAAACTGATAGGTTCGGAAAAAGAAATGCAGTCATCTGCAAAGGAAGAGGAGCTGAAGTGATATATTTCAAGATGACTTGAATAATTCAGCTCTTGATGTTTGTGTCCTGTCCTGGTTCAAGAACCCTAATGGCCATCTTTAGGTTGCTATTGTTTTTCCGTTCTCTCAGCATTTGGAAGTTCTAACTACAGGAGATAACATTATTTATTTATTTTTTTTTTTGCTGACTTGCCTTCGTATTGAGATGTATTAGTGAGTCTATTCTAGAAACAGGGGAGCAGGTAGCAAGCAGTACCAATCCAATAAAAATTCAGGCCTTACCATTTGGTGACTTAATGGTCACAGGGGTGGAATGGCACATTCTCTAAATCTTTGAATTGTTACATTTTTCCTATGGAATTGAAGTTTTTGTACACCAGTTTCTTTCAGCCAATTCTCACCAAAACATCCCCTTCTCTGGGCCCTCAGCTTTCTTTTTATTCTTAGTTATGATCTATGACAGCAGCTTTCCCATCATCTATGTCTGTGCTCAACCCAACTGTTCCCATGTCTGATCTTAACCAAATAGACCCACCATAGCGACCCTTCCCAGAGTGAGTTCTGAATCATATTTCATTGTTCCCTCTTTGTTTTGACTCAAATGAAGGGTGAAGACAATATATATATATATATATATATATATACATATATATATGTATATATATATATATATATATATATGCAAAGAAGAGATCCAAGTTAGTCATAGAACATGAAATGTGGGGAATCAGAGTGACCAGTTAGTATTTCCTAATAGGAAAAATGAAGATAATTCAGGAGATTTGTCACCAATATCCTTTTTACTCCCTCCATTCCTCTGATAAGCTTTGTTTTTTTAATTTATAGAGGTGGGAAATGTCAATTTTGCACTTTTCTCCCAAACTTAGGGTCAGACTAACAGTACAGGCCAGGAGAGGAAAGATTCAGAGGAGAGTGGATGCAGATGCCAAAGGGGCACTTTACAATCAGCAGCAATACATCTGGGCTCTCACAAAGGACATGGGAACCCATGCTGCCCTCCAAAAGGGAATGGGGTCCCCATAATTGCTTCTAGCCCTCAGGCCCAGGAACAGGGCTTCTTTGGCACTTCAGAATGATCACAAGTGTTTTGCCTTTTTATTCATATAGAACAAAATTTACAAATTCATTCATACACTTCTTGTTTTTGTGTTTTTCTTTTTTTCTTTTTTTTACTGACTTCGAAAATTGGGAATATTCAAAATACACTTTTACCCCACTTCATTCTCTCATTATTTACAGGTATGTACAAGAAAAATGTAAGAGTCTTTTGTGTGTGTTTGTGTGTGTGTGTGTGTGTGTGTGTGTGTGTATGTGTGTGTGTGATTTCTGTTTGTTTTTAGTTGTATTAAAAAGCTCTGCTGGTTGGGTGGGTGGGCAGAAGGATAGGTGGGTGTCAATCATATGGATGTTCCATGGGAAGTGTCCATAGCCTCTGGAATGACACCCCCAGGCACAGACTGGAATGACATGGGAATGGGGGTCTTCACAGGGCTTTGACGAAACAGTCCCCCATTGGGAGATCTGTGTTTGCACTGTATTGAGGGCATGGTTGCTGAGCTGCTGAGAGGCAGTGGCAGATTACTGCCAGCTGCTGCTGCTAGTGTCCGACTGGTGGCATGACTGCTCTGTTCGGGCAAGAACGTGGTGACAGACAGCTGAGTGTTCTGGTACTCGCGAACCGGCTCCAAGGTCTGGCTGGGTGGCAAACCTCCGATCTCCAGGGCTGAGATCTCGATGGATGCAGGAGAAATCTGCTTGTGAGCTATATCTTCATCTATTAAACTGTTCATACGCCTATGGACTTGCTCCAAATTCACTTCTTTGTCCTGGTGAGAAAGCACATGGCAGTCAGTCCCAATCAATTTCTCTTACCTTACTCAGAACATAAATGACATGAATGGCGGCCTTGGATGAACTATTATCCTGGGCTTCCTGAAGCATTCAGGAAAGCAAGGAACTAGGAAGTTATGTGAAGTGAGAAAAGTGATGGAATCATCCCTATGGCAGACTGGAGAGAGATAATCTTGGTGCCTGGACAACTTGGGTTCATAGCTAACCTTTCAACCAGGGATTGTTAGTCAAGGATCCATCAACTTTTTTTTTTATTTTGATAGTTGCATTTCATTATGTTTCTCTTATAATACGGTGGTTTTTTTTAAACATTTCAAAACATTATACAGAGAAGGGGTCCATGTGCTTCACCAAGTTACCAAAGCGGTCCATGACACCCCCAAATTTAACCATATGGCTTGTTTGATCCTGATCTTATCATGTAGCATGTAGCCTATTACTGTTCCAGTCAACCCTCTGGAAGGTGATAAAAGGCTGCATTTATAGATATAGTTTCCTCATACTAATTAGATCAAAGGTCTAGATCCTATCCTTAACATATGGTATAAACAATCACCATAATTGTTCCTTTCCCATTCTTCACATCCCCCTCTGCCTATGCCTTCCCCAAACCCATATCAATACATAATCATTACAGTTAATTTTCACTTGCGTGTGGAAGGGAAAGATACAGATTATTGGAATTCAGAGAATTCAAATTGTCTCATTCATTAGGTTCAAACCATTGCTCCAATAAAACATCCCTCAAGGATCTCCTATCTAGAGTTATCTCTCAATCTACTTATCTTTTGGATATATGATATGCATATGTGTGTAATATGTGGATATGTATATCCATGTATGCATATTTACATGTATGTATGCATATAAGTAACTGAGGAAATAGAGAAATTGATTTGAAGTCAGAGGAGTGGGGCTCAGAACCCTGCTCTGCTACTTTCTACTGAATAACCTTGGGTTAGTCACTTATCTTCTCATGACCTCAAATGCCCATATGCAAATTAAAAATATTGGACTAGATGACTTCAAAGTCCTTTGCAAGTATAAGTCTATAGTCTCTGAGCTTTAAAATGAATGAAGATATACTAGCTGTTCACTTTGTTTTCCCCTTGGTAAAAGGGCTAAGGAAAGGATAAAGGATTGTAAAGCTATAAGCTGGAGGAAAGACATATCACTCATCTGTGTGATTTGAGAGAGGATATTTCCATTCTTCAGGTCCCCATTTACTCATAAATAAAATGATGAAGTGAGATGATCTATTCTTCTTGTCTATTTTCTAGAAAAATGAATGCTTTGTAAACTGAATAACAGAGTTGAAGGGACCTCCCAAATCCAGAACTCCTAAATGGGATTTTATAATCTCAAATTTCAAGGACATCGCATTAAACTATGAGAATACCAGGATCAACTAGAATCATAATAGCTAAGGAAAATTATTTTTCTTAAAGTTGAAAAAGCTCATCCTATATTCCCCCTTTAAACTGTCAGATGGATTATTACCCCAGAAACAAAATACAGAAGACTAACTAGTCTCTCAAGGACACTTTCTTATACTTTACTATCTTTCAAAGCACCTAAGGGAATTTGGTCCATGGGCAATATTCACAGAAGTCATATAATCTTAGATTTGAAAGGAACTTTGAAGGTCAGATTGCCTCAGATCTCATCTTACATGGGACATCTCTCTGTTATGATATTTAGCATATGATCAGGAAACCTCCAAATTCTTCCCATGATGGAGAATACCTTATAGCATATTTTCTAATATATTAGGGGGTGCTATGAGGAAGGAAGGAATGCATTTCACTAATTATTTTATCAATGCAATTCATCTGCTGATGTGAAGCAGCAACTTATTACCTTTTAATTTGGCCTGGGGACTAGAATGGTATAACCAGTATGTGTCAAAGACAGAATCTGAACTCATGAATTCCATGTCCAAGGCTTGATCTCTATCCATTATGCCATATTGTATTTCTAATTAGCTCATGTCATTTCATTTGCATGTATGTGTACATGTGACATCTATCTCAGTCCAATTTGTACCCTTATCTGAGTCTCTCTGGAATTACATTGAATAACAAATCACTCTTCCACATAATAAGCTTTTAAATGTTTGAAGTTAATTATAGGTTCTCATAACCTCCTCTTTGTCCTTCCTTCCCTCATACACACTAAATCTGATCTTCTCTGGCCTGTACATGAATGGCCTCTTCAGTTGATTCTTAAACAGATCAATTGTACAATATTCTGGGGATTTTGCTGTGAATATACTTCAGTTTATTATAGTCCATCTTTAATTATTTTAACAAGAATTAAACACTCTACTATAACTTTGGTTCTGCCCAGGAAGTTTGCATTATAGATATGATATCTCTCAACCTAATGTAAGATTCAATCAGCTTTTTTTATTTCCATGATACTGCTTCAAATCTGTGAAAACTCCCGGGTAATTTTTGTATGAACTTTTCCCTAGCCTTGGCCTCCCCTATATTTTACTTATTGCAGCTGATTTTCTTTTTTTGTAATCTCAGATCAGTATTTCAATTTCTTCTTTATTACATTTCTTATTAAAGTTGGCCCATCATTCCAGCCTGTCACAAAGTTTTCAGATGATGTTTTTGCAAATCCCAAAGTTATTTTATTCAGCTTCTTGTCATTCACATATTGATAAGCCATGTATCATATGTTTTTATCCAACTCGTTGATCAAAATATTAATTGAAACAGGATCAAAGATGGAACCCCAACCCAAGTTATGTGCTTCGAGTTTTTCATGTTGTTGTGTAATGCTATTTGGGCTGATTCTAGCAGAAAATATCTTATGCTGGTACCCTTATACCTAAACTCACAATAACTTTCATGTAAAATTTTATGTAAAAGTTCACTATTTCATTCTAAATCGTATCTTATTTTTTCCAACATGATTCTTGCAAGATAATTTCTAATCCAGATAATTTATTCCATCTACCCTTCCCACTACTTCCTTGCTGTTAAGAGTTTAACATCAAGTATGGGGCATAGTAAAATAGAGATGACATAAAACCCTCTAAGGAAGCAATTCAAATAAACACATGGACTACATAGGATAGGCAAGACCGGGTCTCAAAGTCAAACACTGTAAAAAAAGGAGAAACCCTAAGGAAGAGACAATAGCTCAGAGACATTATAGTACCTGGATGGCTAAGACCAAGAGCCAAGAATATATATTCTAAGAACCATTACCTCAACCTGGGACAGGATTGATATGTTTAGAAGCTTAACCATGAATGATGAGAGACCAGATGACCATAGATGAAGTAGAATCAGGAAATCAGAGGCTCACAGATGGGTTATTTTTTCCAGGCATGGGGTTGAGTTACTCTACTGGTCTGGTAAGTAATCTTTGAAATGTTTCATGAACACTTTAAATTTTATCTTGAATGAATAAATGAATATCATTTATTAAGGACATTTTGTTTGCCAGAGATTGTGCTAGGAATCTGATTTAAAAAGTGGGGTTCTGTTAATGCAGAGAAGTTGATGAAAGTATTTTCAGAAAAAAAATGGGAGTACCAACAAAATAAAAGATGTTTTTTATTCTGAATTTGATTTTTTCAGCTAGAATAAATCCATTGGAATAAATATTTACTACATACTTATTTGATTAAGTTGAAGTAAGGAAATGAGATTTGAACTGAAAACCAAAGGGATTTATACAATTGGTAAAGATTTCCGTTGATGAGTTCACAAAGCATTGAGAATTATGCCCAGGTGGAATGAAATATTACTCAACTGATTTCCCTTAAACAAAGCTTGTGTATTCATTGGTTTACAAGGAATTTGAAGAATTCTTTGATTGTTGATCAGATGTGGCTTGAACTAGTATGAGAGAAATATAGGACCAGAGGTGGATGATCTCTAAGGTCCCTTTCAATCCTGATGTCTTACTTTTACACTGATTCTAAGAGAAAAGGCACAAAATTTGGTGTCGAAAGAACCTAGATTCATTTATTGTTTTTCTTTCTTACTATCTGTATGTCCTCAGGTAAATCACTTTATGGATCTGGAAATCATTATTCTCATCTCCAAAAGGAGGGTTTTGATAAATTCTTCTCAGAGGTGCCTTTGAGCTAAAAGTCTAAGATCCTATGACTATCAGGAAAACTCTTGAAAGTCTTGCTAACTGTCAATGTTTGAGGAGATGAAATTAATTGAAAATAGCCCTTCTAAATTATTAGCCTGATTATAGTAGGAGCCATTTGTTCATAATCTTTTTTATCTGAATACAAGTACAAATTTGTATTTTATTTTGATTACATTTGTACAGTCACTAGCACCCAGCCTAGTTAATAAATAATAGACACCTTTGAATTGAATCAAACACTCTTGAAATAAAATGAGAGTTAAGATTAAAATTAATATAATTTTATATTTGCTTGGTGATCTCCACTGATGAAATTCCCTAGGGGATGTTTTGAACAGTTGTTTCTTAATATCCTCTTTCAAATGCAACTTAGTGGTGTAGTTGTTAGAGCACCAACCCTGAAGTCAGAAGGACTTGAGGTAAAATTCAACCTCAGACACTTGATACTATCCCTGTGACCTTGGGCAAGTCTTTTAACCCTTTTGTTCCACAAAAACAAAAAAAATCGTGTCAAATACAACTTAATGTGGCATTGCTCACATCTTCGGTGAAATCAATTTTCCAAGGTTTCAACTAAATTTTTGAGTTGGGATGAAACTGACATGAGCTGCCCCTGAGGATGGCACAAAACGTATGTCACTGGAATCCTCCTCCACTTTAACGGTTCTACCTTGAATCCAAGGTTGTTTGAGATCTGAATTACCTAATCCATTTCAAAACCTAAAAAGATTTAGAAGAGATCATTCCTTCTTACCCTGGAAGTTCATTAAGTTTTATTCTTATGGATTTTAAGAAAACCACTGTTTCAAGAAAGAACGTGAGAAAAAAAGAAACCAACCAAGGTTTCATTATCAATTCTCAAGTTGAAAAGTGTTTGTCCTTCATTCCTGAAGAAGACCATGACATCAGAGAGATGATGTCATGACAAGCATATGAATTGGATTTGAGTGAGAGGGTGCTGCGCTAAGTCACCATTCTCATTTTCTCCTCTGGAGTCACCTAGATCCAATGGTCATATATATGGATCAGGACGACTGGAAATGGTCCTGGATGAGAGGCAAGATCACACAGCTAGTACTGTCAAGTGTTTGAGACCAGATTCAGACACCTGTCTTCATGGAGTCCTCCTGAACCCAAAGTCAGTGCTCCATCCATTTCATCACCTCGCTGAAAACTGTAAAATAATTTGAATGTAACGATGAACCTGAATGCTTGGATCAGTTTGGAACAATGAATGGTCAGGACAGATAGAGTTCTGGCAAGGTCTGCAATGACCTACCTGACCCTGCAACATAGATAAGGAGGGAAAGGGGGAATGCTGGTATGCCAAAAATGAATAAACGTTCCATCTAGACCCCCAAGTCCCATTCTCCATCCCTCAAATCTACTAAGTTTTTAGATTTCATTACGAAGGATTTCAAGTTCCAATATGTGAAGACATATATGATTCCTCTCTATCAGCCCATAATAGAGACAAAGGAGTCCAAGTCAATGCTACTTATGGAAAGAAGTAGAGGCAACTTGAATAATTACCTAGATTTTAGAAGAAATTGTGCATTCCAGCATGTTATGCAAATTTTAATTTTTTAAATAATATGACCAACTACAGTTTATATTCTCATTATGCAAGGTTCCACTGTACAGCCAGGTAATGATATAGAGGTAGATGTAGAAAGAGACTTGGAGAATCATCTTGCCTTTGTTAATTTACCGTAGGTAAGGCACCTAGTCAAATATGACTTAATATAACATAAAATCTGGTGACTAAATGGCCATAAATCTGCCTGGAATCTGATGCTGTGGTTATTGTCTCTTAGTAAATATGATGACAGATGCACTACTGAGAGGCTGTTCCTCCACCCCAGACCTCTCATGAGCATGGCTTTCAGAGAGACAAAGTTCAGTAATTAAGCCGCTGTTCACCAACGTGGAAACAATACAATGTAGTCAAAAATGGTATTAACTAAGCTCTCATCTATGTAACAGCTGTTATGAGTGGAACTCATTAGGACTGACATTGGTTGAGGTCTGTTGGCCACTGTTTCAAGTTGAGAAAGGGGTGGGGGGGAATCCTAGAGATAAGGGAACTAGTTTTAGAGTAAAATAAAATTTAATGGAAAGACTTGGAATTGCACTTGGAATGAGAAGAGTTGCCTGATAATGAACACATAACTTCATCTCCTGTAAAATGAGAAAGACAATACCCATGTCCATACCACTTCCCTTACCTTGTTTCTGTGAGGATCCAATAGGAAAAGGTACACAACGACATTTATAAGCCACAAAGCTTTCTTTAAGTAGTTATTGTTATTTATAGATATTTGGGGATGAATGAAAGAGAATAAAAAGTCAGAAAAGAAGATTTATGATCATAATAGATTTAGAATTAGGAGACATCCCATAAGCCAGCCATTTCATGATCATATTCATTTTGCAGACACATAATCTGAGACTCAAGTGATTTGTGCTAAGTTATCCAGGAAGTGACAGACCCAAGAGTCATAGGTTCTTTGACTGAATTCAGCTCACTTCCTTTTATACAGAGCTGTCTCTTATTTGACATGCATGGACCAGACTGCCTATTCCTGAAAGAGGGATTCAGATTTTATTGACTAGTTTCATCTACAGTGGATTTTTAGATGCAAAAACTTAACTGAAATAAGAGATTTTTTGTCCTGTGCAAGGAAACGATAAGGAGTGAAGGGCAGTAGAGGCTATGAAAAACAAAACAAAACAATATTATGATTTCATAAAGATGGAGCATTTCCTAGTTCATCAAGGAGTAAGTAACTGTAAAGTCACATAGCCCCAAAGAATGGAGGGTAACTCAGTCACAAGAGAATGCTTCTGATAGAATGCCCCAGGAGCAAAGATTAAGAAAAGTGGAGTTTTGGATGGCCTGAACTCTCCTCACATTCTGACCTTCCCATCTGACAAACTCCAAAGGCTAACAAGGAATAGTAATAAATGAATAATAGCTGATATTTTTATACTAATGCACAGCTTCATATCACTGACCGTTCCTACAAAATTATGGGATAGAAACTATGGGTATTATTTCCCCCATTTAAAACAGCCTGGTGGACATGTGGTCACAAAGACATGGACTTCCTTCAAAGGAACAAATGATAAACAATTCATGTCTTCATGCCTTCTCATTCTGTGATTCTTGTTAATGTTTTGTCATAAACAATAATGCAGAGATAATATATTTAAATCTTCTTTATATAGCTTGACATTGTGCTCATGCCAGTGGAATACTTGGTTTGTCCTTTGTTATTTTTCCTTCATATATTATCAAAGAAACAAAGTTCTAGTCTAGAAAGCACTCCAGAAGTCATCTCATCCAATCCTCCACTATGCAGATAAGAAACGTGACTTCCAGGGAAGTTAAAAATCACACACATGGTCACATAAATAGTAAAGAATCAGAGGAGAGAGGAACTCAGTTTCTATTATTTGGGAGCCTGTGTTCTTTCCACTGTAACAGAAAAATTCCACCACATATCCTCTTGAGGGTTCTGAGGATGTTCTTAATGTCACTTCTCCTGTGCATTTCTTCAATTGGAAACAGACCAGAATACTCATGTCTTCCACTGTTCATTCCTCTCCATTGCTATGTAGCTGACCTGTGATTTTAGTTTTTGAGAGAATGTGATATTCCATGAATGAGCATAACAAAGCATCACTCAAAGAAAGCTAGTATCAAATTCATTAGTCTATTTTAGGGAGAAATTTAGGATCATGAAAAGCTCCACATGCTTTCCTCACAACAATCTAGCCTGTTCTCGTGTCCTCCTCAGTTTTGCGTCGAGATCACTACAACTCTTCAGTATCTATTGATGATAGATCTACTGACGGATGAGATCCAAAGTAGCTGTCCACCCGCTTGCATATCACAGACAAGAAAACTATTGTTCTGCATCTACTTCATCATTCATTCATCAATAGAAGGCTTAGTCCAATTCTTTTGAGCAGTTAATCATAATGTTTATAAAATCCCATAATATTCCTGTACATAATGTAATCCATATAATGTCTCAGGTAAGGGGGCACTCTGGTGGACATCATCATCATCATCATCATCATCATCATCATCATAACAATTTTTGTATAGGGCCAGTCACTATGTGCAATACTTTACCTTACCATTATTCTTATTCTTATCTCTCTCTCTCTCTCTCTCTCTCTCTCTCTCTCTCTCTCTCTCTCTTTCTTTCTTTTTTCTTTCTCTCACAGTATCTCTGGATGATAGACACTATCATTATCTCCATTTTACAGATGAGGAAAATGAGAGAAAATAGTTTCAATGAATTTCCCACTGTCATACAGATAGTATGGGTTTGACGCTGGCATTCTTCTTATCTGCAAACCTGGAACTCTATTCACTATGGCACCTAGATGATGTGTGCTGCAATCTTGCCTCAGGTAATTAATGCCTCTGAGACCAAAGTGAAGTCCCCAGTGGGGAATCTGAGAAGCCATAGTGTAGAGAATCCCTGGGAAAAAAAATGGTGGTTTGAAAATGACATATGACTTTCCAATGGTTTCCAAGTTATTCAGAATTTGATATAGCATTCAAATATAGATTTTTCTTGATTCAGATTCCAAGCTCGTCCCCATCCTCTCTGCCTACAATAACAAATAGCAGTAGTATATATACACCTATATAATGTATATTTGCATTTATGTATGTATACACAAATATACTCATAGACATATATTTATGTTTATATGTATGTGTTTGTATATATTATATATTAATAGAATATAAGCTCATTGAGAGCAAGTACTCTTTTTAAAAAATTATATCCTTATTCTAGAACAATTCCTTGAAATGATAAGCATTTTATGAATTTTTTACTAAACTATATTGAATTAAATATCAAATTAATTAATTAATCATTTTCCCTTCAAATAAAAGGGTATCTGAAGGGAATATTAAAAAGAACCATGGGGGCAGCTAGGTGGCATAGTAGATAAAGCACTGGCCCTGGAGTCAGGTGTACCTGCATTCAAATCCTGTCTCAGACACTCAATAATAATTACCTAGCTGTGCGGCCTTGGGCAAGCCACTTAACCCCGTTTGCCTTGCAAAAACCTAAAAAAAAAGAAAAAGAAAAAGAAAAAGAACCATTGCCTGGAAACACTAATCTCTACTAAGAATTTCCAGGATCAATTTTAGCTAAATATTTAAACCTCATTTTATTTTTCTTTCCTCTTTTTGCTTTATATAGACATTACTGAAATTACAGAACAGATGTGAATGGAGATATGATTTAGTGGAAATAACACATGATTAGTAATGAGGAGATGTAAAATCCAGTCCTGACTCTGTCACTGACAAATGCTAGATGCCACCTCTCTGAACTTATAAAATACTGATAATAGTTGCATTACTGACTCTAAAAGAATATGATGAGAAGAGAAAACACTTTTGAAACTGTAAAATAATTTAAAATTTTAGGGTGTTGCTAAAATAGACAGGAAAATATTAATGAATGAACATCTTCAGGCTCCCTTAAAGAAAGAAGCAAAAATAATTCAAAGCATAAATTATATGGAGATCAATGCACTGTTTTATGATCACTATACTCAATTATTTATTGCATATGACAACACATATGCAAATTCCCCAAAGTGTTATTGGCAATTTTACATAATCATTTTGCATTCTATAGATATGTTTTTATATATGTGCATATTAGACATACATATGAATGTATATATATATATATTACATTTACATGCATGCGTATGTATGTATGTAAACTCCCATTAAACCCTATTCTGATGCATATTAGGCTCCTAAATCTTGCCTTCAAGGGACCGTAGAGGTCTTCTATTTTATCCTTTAATTTTATCTATGGGGAATCTAAAAACTTAGAAAAATGAAATCACTGAAACTCAGAGAAATAAAGTTGCCCAGGTAGGAAGTGGCAGAGTTGGTGTTCCAACTCAGGTCTTGTGACTGACTCCAAGTTCAAAGCACTTTCCATTGTCCTCCCTATGACTGTGTCTTAATAGAAGTAACCCTGTCTTCTAGAAGACTCTGCAAGAAACTTGAGCCAATACTTCCAAATTGGAGGACCTGCAAGATAAGTTCAACAATGGCCTTTGTTTCATATTAAAACCAATAGAAAGAAAACTCTAAGAAGATGGGGATTTTTTCCTATGAACCAGAGAAATTCCTAGTACATTGTAGACATACGATGATAACGATGAATTTGATAGCATCTATTTGGCTCTTTAAGATTAACACAAGGCCTTACAAATATAATCTCACAACATGATGACATGTATATTATACTCAGAACTATCCTAGGAGGCAGGTCTAATTGCTCTGCCCATTTTCATATAAGGAAACTGAGACAAAGAGAAGTTCAATGATTTGCCCGGAGTCTCACAGTTAGGAAGTACATGAGGCTTCATTTGAAATCAGGTCTTCCTGACTCCAAGATGAACACTTTAATCACTGCACCACCTCAGTGACATAAAAAAAAAGATTGAAATGAACTGTAAGGTTGTATGCTGTTTTGTATTTTGTGTATTTTAGTGAATTGAATACCTCAACTATTTTTGGAAATTCTCAGGACTAAAGGAATCAATATTTTGACTATAGGAACTTACAAAGAACACATTCTAAGGTATGTGGACTACAATGTATTCATGAAGGGAGTATGATTATTTATGAAATCAATATTCTTTTGAAAATTAAGAATTATAGGAACATATACATGTCAACAATGTGTATGCATTTACACACATAATAGATGTGACTATGTGTCACAAATCTCTTAGAGTA
Source organism: Macrotis lagotis (assembly GCF_037893015.1). NCBI lineage: Eukaryota > Metazoa > Chordata > Mammalia > Peramelemorphia > Peramelidae > Macrotis > Macrotis lagotis. The sequence continues at coordinate 38,324,183 of NC_133661.1, read as the reverse complement.
CACAAACCAAAAGCATTTTGGTCATACACAGTTACAAAGAATAGTGATGGGAAGAAAAAAAGGAAGACTATGTAGTAAGAAAAATCATTGCAGTATAATGGTATAAGGGGAAATAATTGTATTTTGAATCAAATGAGCTTGGTCCAAATCCTGGCTCTGCCACAAAGTAGTTGTACCATATAGGACAATCTATTTTATCATTAAGGACTCAATTTTTTATCATCTGCAAAATATACCAGATGGACTAGGTGACCCCTGAGATATTGTCAGCTCTATAATGATGATCACTGTATGTATGTATAGAGAAGGCATCTGAACACTGGAGCAAAGGGATATTGGGGAGGAAAAAAAAAGAGAAATCCATGAAGCTATAGAGGGAAGGAGGAGGCATCCGTGCAGAATTAATGGGCTCAGTAACCAGAAGACTGAGGAAAAGAATGGTGTGAATATTTATCCCTTCCTTAATTTCTATTTCACCTAGCTTGACTTTTAGGTGAAATAAGGAAATAAGAAAGCCAAAGAAGGAATGGAAATAGAATCCCAAAACAAAGCTTCTGAGAAGTAATGTAATGTTCCTCATTTCATGCACTTTCTTCCACTTATACATTACTCATCTTCATTTATTAAAATATTATTCTAATGGGAGTGGTGCAGGTTTCTTCACAGATCTGAATTTCCTTGCTGATCCAATAGCATTGCCACTTAGAGTGGTACAAACTCTAAATTCCATTACTACATAACTCTATATAAATATAACTGGGAAAAAATGTGCCCAAAATGCATATTAAGAGACTAAATGTCCAATATAGCTAAGCATCAAAAAGACTGCTGCGGACTCTTCTGAAGTGAAGAAGTATTATAATACCATATGGAATGAAAGTCACGTCATCTTTGGAATGAGTTCTGACAAGAATTGTGGTCAAATCCTTAAGTTTTAAGAGTCTGTGATTAATGTAAATTTTCATCTAGTTGCAAACAACACCCTATAAACCATGAGTCATAATTTGTATAGCAGAAATGATTTCTCTAGTCCATGTTTATATGGGTCCTTTCACTATTTTAAAAAGATTCTATGTAACCAATGATAAGTAGAGGCACCTAGAACTTAGCATGTTCGGTTCAGATTAGCACTGGTTATCTTGGCACACCTGTCAAGAAGACCAAAAAAGCTGTTAAAATGGGATGAAATTCACAGGTTCCAATAGTACCAGTTATCTAGATCACTCTCAATGAAAAGTATCAGAGAAGCAGAACTTTGTGGCTCAGATTTTCCCATCAGATCAATCTCAACTCTAGTTATATCTGAATGCCATAGGGATTCTCAGGGACAGGGAGAGAATCAGGATCTGATGTTACTTGTTTTGAGTCCCTGAGTTTGGAGAACGATGGGAAAGAAACTAGTCATGTTTCAGTAGTTCATAATTCTGGTCTGGATTTTTCTGTATCTCCGTGTCTCTGATTTTCTGCTGTTTCTGTTTATCTCTAGCTCTGACTGTTTTTGTCTCTGTCTTTCCGACTCTTTATTGCTCTCCCTCCTTGTTTCTCCCCTATTTTTGACATTTCACTGTTCGACATCATCTCTGGCTCTATCTCTACTGTCTCTATTTCTCTCTCTCTTGCTGTGTCTCCATTTCTGCTTTAGTCAATGAATACTAGTCAAGTCTTGCATTCATTGTTGCATTCTTATTCTTCTAGGGTATTTCAAAGATGTAAAGTCCCATGGGATTAGGAACTCCTGGAAGATTATCCCAATGTGGAAAAGTCAGTGATGGTACGATTAAAACTCTTTGACCTCTAAACCCATTTTCCACCTGAGACCAAGACCTTTAGCCCAAAAGATTTTCATTCAAATTCTCTGCATCCTGCCCAAGTGAGCTTTGGATGAATGCAAAGGTCATTTAACTCAGTAACCATCCCATATGGTCCAAGTAGTTGGGACATAGAAGAAATCAGATGAGTTTAATAAAAAAAATCAAATGTAAGAGAAATCTAGTCATGTTCCAAATGCTTCCACTATCTTAGTTTTTGCTTTAATTGAATTTCCTCAAAAGAAAAAGAAATCTTTTAGCATAATACATATCATTTTAATTTTTTTCTTAATTGTGACTTCTTTGACCAATAACATGCCATTTTTTTTTCTTTCATGTTCCTGTGGTTGAGGTCACCAAGGATGCTTGGCAAACCTACAATCTGACATTTATTCATTGTGAAGTATAAGAGAAGTAGAAAGAAAAACAAATAAAAGATATTTTCCCTCCTAACCCAATGACTCTTTTCAATGTGAGAGTGGAATTCACATTCACTGGTGGGTACTTCAAGACAGGGAATATGAAATAGTTGATAGCTATTTGGCTTCAGCATCAAGATGTATTAGATCCAGGTCCCACTCTTGACACATACTATCTGTTTGACAATGAAAAGTCACTTAGCTTCTCATTTCTCTGGAGAACTTCATTTGAAGAGTTGTTGAGCTATATTGATAGAGGGAATTTCTTCACTGGGAGTTCTCTACATTTATAGAATTATAAGAAGGAGACAGAGAAAGAGAAAGACAGAGATGGAAATAATGGAAGAGACTTTAGAGAGAAACAGAGGCAAAGATAAAGACCTAGAGAGACTGAGAGACAGAGAAACTAACACAGAGAGAGACAGAGAAAAGAGAAGCAAGGTAGGAGATAGTGATCTAGAAATAGATAAAGCAAGACTTCAGGAAGTTATGATCAATCACTTTGGTGCTTTTTTCATGAACAATGTCACTTACTTTAAAAACCCAGATTATGATCTCATTATGACATAAAGGTGATCTCAGTTTTCCAAGAGTTATGTGAGCAGATCAAAAGCTCTACCACATTCTACCAAGCTGGGAAAGGCTTCAAGTATTGGTCCAAGAATGGGTTGTGTCTTTGTCACGTGAGGAATTGCATAGTCAAATCATAGGTGATCATCAGGTGTTTTGCAAATTGCTGAAATCTTTGGCTCCAGAAACATTCAATAGTCATCCAAGTCCTATAGAATGTATTGTGTTTTATCTCTGGGATTTATTATTGAAGGAAGACTTTAGGGGGACACCCATATTGGAAAAATCTCAACTTCTAAAGATTGTGCAGTAGTAATTAAAAGTACATTAGAAAACATCCTAAAAACCTCAGTTTTTAATCTGTTGGTATCAGATTCATAGACTTGAGATACTTCATTTTCCACAACCTCCTTCCAACCCCACCTTCAAAAGAGTCCCTGAGATTAGAATTGATGGATTCTCATTTCAATTCATTTCCAGCTGTGTTGCCGTACTCGTTTGGAATTAACATCTGTTTGAGCTGAAGGAATCTTGCAAGTGTCTCCATATTTCCAAAATTACTAGAGGTTAGCTTGTTAAGAATGTTAATTGATGTAAATAGAACTTGGCTTTATACAAGAATGTTTCAAGAATGAATTTATCTTGGGAATACTACCCCCAAACATTACAGTATCCATTGCCTTCCTTTAGGGAGAACTTTCTAGGGGAAACACTCAGGAGGGCTTTTTTTTTTTTTTGCAGAAAACAGTTTATTGAGGGTCAGGTTTAGGGGAGAGGCAGTAGGCCAATAACATGAACAGTCCCTGGTATGCCATCTCCTGGGGAAAAGGCCACTTTACTTAAACTTTTGAATTTTACCTAAAGTCAAGTTTTGCATTGATCATGATGAAACTGAGTCATACATCTGTGTCTACATGTCAGCCATCCTTGGTGGGAAATTGGTGGGACACAGCTCATAACCCTCAGAAGAAACCCAGCATAGTTTCCCCCTACTGACACTTGGGATAGATGGCCAAGGGACAGGTGGGCATGGATTCTGGGCTACTCTCTTACCCCTAGAGCTGGTCTCTCCAGGTCAGGGTAGAAGCACATTGGTGAGGCAGAGTGGGTAAGGGCGCCCTCGTGCTGCCCACACTGCATCTGCTCTATAGATAAATACAGGACTTTAATGCCTTGGTACTTTTACAAGCATAAAAAAATCACTTAAATTTGTTCTTTTACAAAAAAACACACACACAAGAAAAGCACTGTAAAAAACCAAATCTATGTTATGTCTCTAAGCTATATGAAAATGATTTATATTATTTATAAGAAAAAAATCCTAAAAAAAATCTTTAGCTCAACGTTTGACCTTGAGCTTCCTTAAGGAATAGGATAAAAGCTATGGACCTCTTTCGGTGTTTCCTGATGGCAGCGATTGCTGTTCCACCAAAGCTCCAGGGCTGCCACCAGGCATGCAAGGAGAAGGCCCACAGCAAGGATGCAGAACACGCCAGCAAAACTGTGTAGTTTCAGGGACTTGCCATCTGTCTGAGCACTTGTGTGACTATTCATGTCACAGCGACCCATTCGTGGCCACCATTTTTGTTTGAGAACATCCAAGTCACCAGTATCCTGTAGCTCCAGGATCCTGAAAGATAAGATGAAGAATTATCACTAACACAGGAAAATAACACTGAGTGCCTAAAAATTTTGATGACAAAGTTTGTGCTTCTTTTGTAATTTTAGTATGGCTGGAGGAGGGTAAATACTATGAATAATGATAGGATTAACACTGTAACAACCACTATTTCCTTAATCATCTCCATTAACAGCAATTTCACCACCATCAAAAGTAACATAATTACTCTTCTTATTGCTACTACCATCACTTTGGCCATTACTATTTTCATCTTTACAAAGTCATTAATTCAAACTTTGGGGAGACATGTGGTTGGTATACAATAGAGCACTAGACCTGAAGTCAAAAAACCTGAGTTCAAATTGAGCTATAATAGCTATGTGACCCTGGGCAAGTCACTTGCCTTAAAAAAATCCCTTTGCTCTGTGGTTTGCAAGATAAATCTTTGTTAAAAATGTCCATAAAAGTTGGCAGTTCCAATATTATCATAGTGATTGGCATTGTTCTCCAGGCTTCATCATCCAATGCCAAATCAGAAAGCTTGTCAAGTTTCAAACATAATAGCCTCAAATTCTCAGACTTTGTGATATATCAATAGCCTTTGATAATCACATTGGTGCCATATTTTTTTCATGGCTACATAAACCCTTTTGCTAGGATGTTAACGTGCAAGGCTCCTGGAACTTGGAAGACCTTAAATTCTTCACTTAATCTTTTGGGCTTTGTATTAACTTTAATAATTAAATAGTTCATTTAACAAATGCTTACTTTGTGTAATACACTATGGATTCAAAGACAAAAGGAACATATATATTAATGTATATATATGTACATATAAACATATATATATATATGTACATATAAACATATATTTGTTCTCTTGAACTACTCTGTTTCTGGGACTGGGAATCAAATATGTTTGAAAAAATATTTATCCATGGATTGATGTAGAAAGAACATTTTATTTGCATGAGTTCACTTTCAACTTCGTAATAGCTTATGGTTCTTATTGTACTTTATTGTAGAAAAATGATTGCATATTCAACCAACTCTCTAACCTCTTAATCAACCATTAATGATGGGGCATTGCATCCATAATTAACTAGGAAATCTAGGTTTTCTTCTCCTAGACATCTTTTTCCTACAAAGGTGATGAAGTCAAGATAAGTTTAACTGTCTGGAAGTCTGGATCCAAATAGAGGATCTGGATATAGTTAAAAATTGGAAGGGTTGCTGTTTATGTTTGCTCTTATCTTTTTCATTTGGCTTGGGTTTCATTTCATTCAATTAAAAACAGCCATGAAGATCATAAGCCATAGGAACCATGAGGACACAATTCAACAATCTCTGCCATTTAAGTGTTATGTATTCGAAGGATAAGTATAATATGGATCTAGGTGTATAAATACATATGTACACAAATGAATGAAAAGCAGGAACATGTATTGACACCTGGTCAATTCAGAAAAAATAATGAGAAGAAAATGGCTTTTGAACTCCACTTTGAAAGGATCTAGAGATATTAAAAGGTAGAAATGGGGAAGAAATGTTGCAGACTTTGATGAGAAGAAATGGACAGAGAAAATAAATAAGAATGTCTTATTGTAGGCACAACAACCCCCAGTCCACTAAGTGTACCTGGGGTGTATACTACTGGAAAGAGGAATAATATGAGGTAGGTATGAGGCCTAATGTGGTTGAGGGAGGAAGGTCTGTGGGAAAAACATTTGATGAGGACAGTTTCTTGTCCATTCTTCTTTGATCATAAGTCACATGTCCATCTCCCAAGTTTAAAAGTCAGTAGCCTCTTGGAGGCCATACTAAAATAACCCTCTATGATCTCAAACAGTCCATCTCTTTATCATCATGACTGTGCTCATGAATCTGCCTCACAAAATTAGACAAGTCTCAGTAATGGGTTCCCTTGTGAATGGATTTGATAGGTAAAATACATGATTTACAATCTCACAAAGTTGGTGGTTGGTTTCAGGTTGCCATTGACAGTCATATTTCCCCTGAAACCTGAATTGTGTGATTAACCAGGGCGCTTTAATGCTGCACTATATAAATGAGCCTTATGAACATGGGTTAGGGACTGCTGTACATTTACCTAGAAAGTGAATGGCATTTACTTCCTCTCATTCTGACATTAATTAAACATTGTTTCAAGGGCCGAGCAGTTGCTGGCAATTACTATTCCAGCTTTCTTTGTCCTGAATTCAGAAACCTAATATCTCATAGAAGAATATATGTTCAATCATGAATTCTTTACAGAGAGAATGGAACAATGACAGAAGGCAAATATTAGGGGCCATCTTGGTAAGGTAGGGCAACTTCTGCAGAAGAGATTAGAATAGAGATTAAGGGCAATGGTATGGACAAATTTTCTCAGAGCTATACACCACCACTAGTGAATTATAAAATTCATTGAAATGAATAATAATAATATAATAATTGTGAAGTCATTAGACAATGTCCCATTGTCTTGAAGCTCCATAAACACTACAATAATAATTAAATTCATGATTAAAAGTACAAATGTGCTTTGTATTGCCGCCCAGCAACACAGGCAAGAGATGTGCGCAAGACTAAGGCTACCATCCTTTATAGTCAGAGTTATAATTAGTGTATGACTACAGCATTGGTCCAGGTCGAAAGAATCTAAAAGGAGCAAAAATTTAACATTGAAATTCCTTTAGGAGCATGAATATAGTAGCAGTGAATCTCTCTTGTTGTTCCATAGAATTTGCCCTGATTACTTCTTTTATTATTTTTACATTGAAAATTGCAAAGTAGATTTCATGTAATTGGTCCCTGATGAGGCTAAGTTGTGTATACCTTAACTAATGTGCCAAAATGCATTACTATTTGTATGTTGGAGGCACTAGATGAAGTATAAGACTGAGCCTGGAAATGGGAAAACCTGAGTTCAAATCCTAACTGAGAAACTTAGTAGCTGTGTAACTATGACCAAGTCATACAACCTTTTTCAGACTCAGTTTTATCGTATGTAAAATGCAGAGGAGTATGTACCTCGCAATGTTGCTGTGGTAATCAGATGAGATAATTCATTTAAATAGTTTATAAGTCTTAAAATTATACATAAAATTGATTAGTAGTATTTGTATTGCCAGCAGCAACAACAATAAAAGTAACAATATTTATTACTGGTTACATAGAATCTATTGAGAGGAAAAAATCTAAAATACAAAAAAAATAGTCTCTTCACATGTTGGAAGCTCTTATATACACTATAGTCATATAAGCCTGGGTAACCAGTAAAGAAATAATTATTTTGGGGTGGCTAGGGGGTGCAGTGGATAGAGCACTGGCCCTGGAGTCAGGAGTACTTGAATTCAAATGCGACCTCAGACACTTGATGATTACCTAGCTGTGTGGCCTTGGGCAAGCCAAAATCTGAAAAAAAAATTATTTTAATAGAAAAATGGTGTGTGGGGGTGGGGATGGGTTGAGAAACAGAGAGAAAACCATAACATTCCTGGCCACATACTGTGCATTTGATAACCTAATGAATACTCTCTAATTATTTGATGGATTGGTCAAGAATGGGATAGTATCTTTACCATGAAGGCCTAGCACCTCAGATATAGTCTTTACGCATTATCATATAAGCCCTTTGAAGACAGTATCTATTATTGATTTGTATCCTTGGTGCCCATTGTATCATAATTGTTTAATAAATGTTAATTGAATAAATGAATTTTTCCCAGCATTCCATATTGTTATATACATATTTTCATAGACATTTTCCCTGTTTACTCTTTACATTTCAATTCAATTCAGCATCCTTTTATTAACTACTTACCTTTGTGGTTCGAAACCCAGGATTTCAGTCCTACTCAAATTTTAGATGGTAGTTACCTTAGGGAAGTCATTTCAATTCTCAAGTTCTTAATTGTATTATAGAAAATGTGTGTGTATGTGTGTGATGGGGGGTTACTACTTTATATAGTATCCTTTCCCAGTTTTAAACCTATAAAGATAATCTGTATGTCTGTGGATCCTGAATATAGTAGAGTTTTTATTTCTTTACATTCCAATCCACAAAATTCTTCATTAACTTTGCAAATGTTAGCAGAACTATGTTCATTTCTCCTCACTGAGATCATTTTCTCTCTAGATAATTAGGTCATTAGAGCATGTGTAACTCCTCAGTACTCTTTATGTTTCCAGAACTTCCAACCCAGTGCTTTGTGCAATGGTAAATTTGCCAAAAAAAATTGAATAAATTTCCTTTTCATCAGCATATAGAATACTCTTAATATTTAGCAGGCTGGTATATAGATGTGCAAATGCCTAAATATGGACTTGCCTTCTCAGAAATACGCCAAATATAGTTCATTAGAAGGAAAAGAAAAAATAATCTTCATTTCAATTTATTGAATATCTAATTGTTAAGTTATTTGTTATTGCTTCTACTAGTGGCAGCCTGCCTACTCTCCAAGTCAATGAGATCTATGGCCTTGTCTAGCCTGTTTCATTCTTAGAGATGTCTCACTCTCCAGGGCTCATCAGAGACTCCTCACCAACTTTTGCACTCCATTTTTGTATCTATTCAAATAAATATTCAAGGAAATCTAAGAGACAATACCCAGAATTCATCTTTTGGCTTCCATAGCAATATTTCTTTGTGAACATAATGGTCTTCCTCTAATCCTTAGATGCCAATCTGCCTCTCACTGGGCAAAGAGCAGTGCTCTTGAAAACCACTAGCAAGTGATTGAGAAAATAATGATTTCTATTGCTGGAGGATGAAGGGGTCAATGCAGATTTAGCCAGTAATATCACTATCCCCATTTCAACATGAGGATCAGTTTACATATAAATCTAAGTCCAAATAAAAGAGGATAGCTAAAAAATAGGGGTCAGTAGGGAGAAATATATGACTTAATTCATAAGGCAAATAGAAGAGGATAAAGAATCCTAAAATAAAGTCAATGAAGATGAAGGATAACATTTCAAATTTCTCTTAATCTAAGTAGTTGTCTCCTCTAATTCTTTCCTTTTGTCACATTTTCTGGAAATGAATACGGACTTCCACTCATCTACGTTATGAAATTGTTTTAAAGACAGTACCGTCCAAGCTCCAAAACATCATTTGAATGCAAGTTATTATCATTGGTGACCATTTTTACTAATATGTTTCATCTGGGCAAGTTGAAGGTTTGAATCTTGGCTCCATTTCATTCTGCCCATGGAACGTTGGGTATGCTATTTACTCTCTTTGCTATTCAGTTACCTCATTTGCGAAAGGTGAAGTTTAGATCCAGTGACTGCCCTGAGCTCTAAGGGCCGAGGGGTTTAGTGGTGGATAGAGAGTGCCAGGTCTGGAGTTAGAAACACTCATTTCCCCAAACTCAAATCTATCCTCAGACACTTATAATGAGAATAACTTGATTTTTGTCTCATATCCTTTGATCCACTTACCCTTCACCAACCAATCCTGAAGCAGAGAAAAAGGAAAGTTAAGCTATGATTGAGGTAATCCAATCCACAAACCAGATTCACAACTTTATCATTGACCATTGTCTCAAAGCTCAAGCGTTCTCATTGCAATCAGTGGCTACAACTTCACAGTTTCATCCAAAACAAAATGGATACAAAAGTTGTGGTTGCCTCTTCATCCTATTTAGCATCAGGAATCATCCACTGGAAAGCATATTTCTAAGAATCTCCAAGCCCAGATTGCTAGCCCAGCCACAACGTCCACCAAGACAACCCTCCTCCCTCATCTGTGTTCTAGTTACCTCTGGGAAAAGAGGTCCCTGTAGGGGCTGCCATGCTGAAGTGCTATGCCATAGCCCTTACTGCTGATGCTGTTGCCGATGACGGTGACTGAGCAATCATCATCTGTCAGGGCTGCATACTCCACCACTGCAACATCCCACAAAAAGGCATAGTTTCCTTTCTTTGCCTGAAAAACATAACATACATGAAGTCACGTAGGACTGGTTATCTACGTGGGACAAAGAGTAGTCATCAATGCTGTATCATGAGAAACTCAACTCCATTCTGTTTAATAAGGAAATATCTTCATCCAGATAACCAAAGTCATCCCCTTCATAAATATCCAACATTTATTGCAGTTTGTAGTTAGAAACTAAATGCAGAATATTAACTTTACCAGTTCTCAGAGACTCTACCTATGATTTCGTTGAATTAGGGATCACCCTATAGAGGAAATTACTCAGGAAAAACAGCCATGGAAAGGTCAGGAAAAGAAGAGAGGGGATTTATTGTCTCCTCTAACACTTTCCCTTTAACATATCATCTCAGAATTTAAAATGAACAGTTTCAAATAACCTCACCTTAAGAAATTGTTGTAAGGACAGGCTCTTCCAAGTCCCAAAACATCACATGAATGTAAGTTGTTTTCATCATTTTTGACCATTTTTTGCTACCATTTTTCATCTAACGAAATTGAGGTTTGGAATCCGAACTATATTTCATTCTATGGCTGTGACATCAGGCATATTATTTAACCTCTCTAATACAGTTTCATCATTTGCAAAAGGTGGGACATAGATCAAGTGATTGCTCTCATCTCTGAGGACAGAGAGGTGTTAAAGTATATATAAAGTGCCAGGTCTGGAGACAGGAAGACTCATCAACCTGAATTCAAATCTAGCCTCAGCCACTTACTGACTGTAGAGTCTTGGACAAGTCACTTAACCCTGTATGCCTCAGTTTCCTTCATGTAAAATGAGCTGTAGAAGAAAATGGCAAGCCCACTTAGTATCTTTGCCAAGAAAACTGCAAATGGGTCCATGAAGAGATGGGCAGCAAAAACTATAAAATCATGCATACTTTTTGATCCAGCAATATCACAAAAAGTTGTGCATCACAAAAAAGGGAAAAAGATACACACATCCAAAGAATTATCAACAGGTGAAGTTGGTCTTCAAGTCTATTACCCCCCTTTACCTTATTTTCTCTTTTCAATCATTATTTTTAATGAATCTACTTCTTCCTCCAATCATTTTATCTTCCAGGAAAAGGCCTTCTCTACCCTATCAGGAGTTGTCAAAATAGTACCCTCCACATAACTCCAGTTATTCCTGCCATTCCCCTTGTTCCTAGGGTCCTCAGGCAGGCTCTTTGTGCTTTCCGTGGTAAGAATAAGACATGAGGTAATCTGACCAAATAACCCATACTAAAATAATAATAAGAAGAATAGTAATAATAAGAACCAATCATAGATTTCAGCATAAGAGCTGAACCTGCAATTCCTTAATCTAGGGTACTCCTTGAGAGAGAGAAGTTCCTTCCATCAATATAGGTCTCTGAAATTTACAGCCTTAAGCAGTGATTCATGACCCTTGCTTCAAGAGATCTTCACCTGACCCTTTGGGGCGGGGAGAGAAAAAGGTGTTTGTAAACTTGAAAGGAAAAAAGTAATCTTTATTTTCTCCAACTTGCAACTTAAAAAAGAATTTCTTTCAATTTTTAATGAAGATAATAATACATTATTTAAGAAGTAGAACATAGGACTCACCACACTAATAAAGAGTTCCATGATACATACACAGATAGGTTCAGAACCTTATCTTAGAGAATTGTCTAGAGCAGTGTAAAATTACATTAAGTGACTTCTGCAGGATCACATAGTATAAGCCATGAGGATTGATTTTTCTGTGTTTAAATCTAGCTATCTATTCACTACAACATAATGTATCATCATCATCATCATCATCATAAAGGCAACAATCATAATATCACTGGACATTAAAAATTTTGAAGCAATAAGATGATAACTTGTCCCTAGATTATTTCAATTCAAACTCCATCAAATAAAGAATGAGAACAAAAGCAAATCACATTTACGATGTTAGCCTTTTTCAAATCACATCCCTCACATCCTCGTTAAATAGATAAGTATAAGTTATTCCAGCCATCTTTACTCTTTCCTGAAAATACACTCCCTTAATTTGAATTCAGACTACAATATGGGATAATTTGGCTAAAAAGGTATTCTCCAACCCAAATTTGGGAGCACAGTATTTGTCTTACAAAGGGAAACCCACAGGATTTGTAAATAAAAGATTTCTGATTGAATCTTAAATTTCATGGGTCAGGTGGCCTCTGAGCACTGGCTGTATGCCTTTGATTATATGATTCTTTAGATTCAATTTAGGAATTTGATTCTTGATAGGTATGGAGGCTATCTTTATCATTTTGCTTCGTTGAGTCCTTCTAAGATTTTAAGGGAAATCTGTGGACTTTGATATATATATATATATATATATATATACTAAGTCTGGAGAATGACCTATGTAATTTTGTTTAGTTTTTTTTTTTTTTATTTGCAAGGCAATAGGGTTAAGAGGCTTGCCCAAGGCCACACAGCTAGGTAATGATTAAGTGTCTGAGGCCGGATTTGAACTCAGGGACTCCTGACTCCAGGGCTGGTGCTCTATCCGTTGAGCCACCTAGCCACCCCTGACCTATGTAATCTTGAATAAATTGCTACCCCATCTGAGTTTCAATCTCTTCATTTCTAAGGGATTGAATTTGATGGCCTATGATGTCCTTTCTAGTTCAAATCTTTTATTTGATGACCTCACTTGAGGTCCAAGTTCTTTGGTGGTGGGCAAAAGATGCTTGTGGAGCAGATTCCTAAAGGTCTATCTTCAACTTTCTTGATCTCCTCTAAACAGATATTTTGAATTTTTCCAACCACATTGTTTTGGGCTAGTATTAATTGATTGAGCTCCTATCATTCCAGCTGGGCTCCAATATTGGCAGGCTCTGAGATGCCAGCCATAGTTGGATTCACGCCACCAGGGAAGAATGAAAGCTACTTTACTTGGCATAATATGAAATAATTTATACGAATAGAGAAGCATAAGGTGAGACAACATCTTGTCATGGACAGCTTTACTTGACCACAGAATCATGTAATGGCCAGGGGACGCAAGGCAGATTTTAACTCAATATAATCAATCAAGAATGCAAGCAAACCACAAACATTATTACATATTTACTTGGTTTCAAGCCCGATGCTAAATGCTGTGGGATATAAAGACAAAAGGAAAACAATTAAATATTCCCAACAGAGAAGTGTGGGATAAAACATGCAGAATGAGATTCACATTTTTGGACATGGCCATTATGGGAATTCGTTTTGCTTGAGTATGCATATTGGCTACTGTGGTTTTGTGTTCATTATTTTTAAGTGTAAGGATGGAAGAGGGAGAAAATAAATGCTTACTCTTTGAGAAAACAAAATAAAATTGAATTTAAAATATTAAAAAAAATGAAATGTCTGGCCTCTGGAGATAGTAGGTTCGCTCTCATTAGCAGTATTTCAATTCAATACTGGTCGGCAAATTATTGGGGATTCTCTGAGTGATTCTCCATCAGGGAAAGATTGGTTTCTAAGAAAATAATGGAACTATTTAGGACTTGATATTGTTTTGAGGTCCTTCTGACTCTTAGATTGTGATGCTAGGTTTTTTAAGGATAATTTGCCTAGGGTTTTAGAGTTATTCATGTTTTGTTTGTTTCCTTGTTTCTAATTATTTAAAAGATATATTCTTGAGTTTCTGGTAACTACATTGAGGCTGGCAGAACAGATGGATAGAGTAATCTAATGCAAATACATGGGACTCCTAGGCATGTGTTAGTAGTTTTGAAGTATGCCATCAGTATATATTTCTTCATCAGGAGCCTGGAGTATTAATTTCCCCTGAGAAATGGCAAGACTTAATGTGATGTCCTGGCAAGAATGTTGAGTTTGAAGCTGAAAGAACTGGGTTCAAATCCTTTCTATTTTGGGGTGCCTTACTGAATCTTTGTGATTTCTCATTTGTAAAAGTGAGCCCTTTGGAGTGGATTATCTCCATGTTTGCTTCTATCTGGATATTGCTTTTATCTTGCAAGGTCACATTTCATACTGTTTCATCAAAATATCCTGAAGGTCAAATTTGACAATCCATTTAAAATGTCAACCCTAAGGAATACAAGTCTCTCCCACTGATTCATGTAGAGGCATGTGAGAATATAAGATGGAACCAAGAAAGCATTGCCAAGCACCAGAAATTCCTAGACGACTGTTTGAAGATCTAAGAGTTAAAGGAAGCATTTTAATTGCTAGACATTCATTCCTGGTTTCTCTCTTCAATCAGAAGACTTTTTCCTCCTTTGTTCTTGCAGCCTTCTTCCTCTACAGATGATTGTCCTGTGGCCCTCTCTGTGAATTGATGAATCCTAGTCCAGGACCCAGATTTCATGAGATGTTTGAAACAAACTAAATTCAGGTTTGACCACCTCTTCACTCTGGGGATTTTGGCTCCTCATCAACAACCTTTCTTGTTCCATTTTATGTATTGCATTCTTTCATGGGAAGGTAAGATCCTGGAAATTGTGAATATTTTTTTAATGTTTTTTTAGCCTCAGGATTTATCAGAGACTTGATACATAATAAGTATTTAAGATAGATTCTGTTTACTCTTATCTACCTCTATCCAACTATCAACCATCTCTCTACATCCATCAATACATCATCAATCCCTTATCCATTAATTATAAGGATTTTCAGAGGAGAAAGGTACATTTAGCAAGTGAATAGCTGGCTAAACCCTGTTATCCGAGAATCATGATATGCTCATTAGAACTCTCTCTTGCCTCAAATTATTTTTGCATGCTATATGTTTTCTAGTAGAACATAAAATGATGTAAAACAGAAACTATTTATAGCGCCAGCATCTAACAGAGTGTTTTGCATGGAGTAAGTTGCGAGTCATCATATGTCTAATTAAATTACAGGCAATGTAGTATAATGGATAAAGTGCTTTCATTGGAGTCAAGAAGACCTGAGTTTAAATCCCACGTTATCATTTAATAGCTGTGTGAGTCTATGTATGTCATTGAACCTTTTTTGGTGGCTCAATTTATTGAAACAGAACAGCTTGGACTAGTTTATCTTTAATGTTCTCCCTAGTTACAAAGTGATGGCCTTGAATGGAATGGAAAGGAATTTGCATTTATGGGCTATGAAATAAAATAGAGGAATTATGATTTCTAGGTCAGGGGTAGAGTACACACAGACAGAGAAGACAGCACGATGTCATATATCCTGGGCTTGGAGTTAGGTACTTGGGTTCCAACCACTAATCTGATATTAATGAGTTATAGGTAAAACATACTTTCACGGATATTCAGTTCTTAATCTTCCAACTAGTATATTAATCTTACGATATCTACATTATAAGGCCATTGTAGGAAACAATTTAAGGCATTTAAAGCACTTTTAACCAATAATACAGTTCTATATAAGCTAATTATTATTTGTTGTTATTAATATTAGCAAAGACCAGGGAAGCTACATTTTGTGACATCTTTGGAATTTCACGAAGAGCAATTTAAGTTGAAAAGAAAGGATGAAAGAGAAAATATTCACATTAATCTGCATGTAGGCAATAATGAATGTAGTCATAGTAGTGGTGGTGGTGGTGCTGGTGGTGGTAGTAATAGTAGTAATGTTAGCAGAAATGGCAATGAGTCGGGTTGTGATAGTGGTATAGGTGGGGGCACTTATCATCTATATGTCTATCTATCTATATTATATAATATATATATTAGTAATGATAATAGCATCACTGACATCTACGTACCAAATCCTATACTCAGTTCTTCATAATTATCTCGTGATTTTCACAACAACCCAGGGAGATTAAGCACTATTATTATTAATATTCTCATTTTACAGTTGAGGTAAACAAAGATTAAGTGACTTCTCCAAGGTTACATAACTAGTGAAACTGGAGGATGAATTTGAATTCAAATTTTTCTGAATCCAGATCTAATATTATATCCATGTCACCAAACCCACACACACTCACACACACCCACACACACTGTCACACCCACACACACAGACACACACACACACACACGCACGCACGCATGCACGCACGCACGCACACAAATATCAAAGAAGAGCAGTAACAAAATCAAAGGGGGGGGGGAAGTTTCTAGATCCAAATATAAATGACCCCAGCAATCTATAGGGAGATTCTAATTAAAGAAAACAAATTTGAACGTATAGGAATTTGAGAAATTTCATAAAATAGCAATGTGATTGGAATGAGCCTTTCAAATTATACCATTATTAAAAGTGATAAGAATTAGTGCAAGCAATGATAAACAATATTAATATATTTATGTGAGGAAATTTGGGAAGCCATGTGATGATTTATATTGGAAATTATTTGGACTGTGGTTAAGTGAGGGAGACACAGAAATATGCTCTCAGGGAATATACTATATACTACTTAAACAGAAGAAAACAGGAAGGTAAAGAAACATCATAAGCCTATGTGGAGATAGGATTTCATAGTGATTATGATGGACCCTCTTCTTTCTACCAAAGCAGAATAACTATTATATTCTTGCCTTAATTAATGTTAATATATACCTTAAAAAGCAAGAGGTAGAGGAACTGCTATCTGGGACTAGATTCTCATCCAACTGCCTTCTGTTTGCACACTTCACACTCACCATTGATCTTTTATTTGCCAAATCAAAAAGCACCTTTTTAAATATCCTTCTTTACCTCTAGTTAACATTTTTCATAACTGACCAGTCTTCTCCTATCTTTCTATCCTCCTGAGTTTCAATTAGTGCTTTTTCTTCAGTTTCTTCATACCTTCAGGACTGCTCCTTAGAAAACTTTGGATGTCCTCAACTTTTAGTATAACCTCAAGAATCTGTTCTCACAACTTCTCTCTGCTCTCTTGGGAATCTCATCAGTTCTCTTGAGATCAATTATTATCTCTGCATTGCTGTTTCCCATGTTTATGCATGGGGTACTAGTTTTTTTCCCTGAGCACTAGTCTTGAAACATTCACTGATCTTTGGACATGTCCAACCCAGAGCATAAAACTGAATATGTTAACATTTTCCTCCAAAGTCTTATCTTTCTGGTCTGACATCTTTGCAACTTATGGGTCATCTTTAATCCCATATTCTTCCTCACTAAAATTCAATTAGATGCAGAGTCATATTGATTCTCCTTCCATGAACCTTTCATCATTCCCTTTCACTACTATTGAATAGACACTGCCCAATTTCAGGCCCTCATCATCTCTATCCTGGACCATTCCAATGACTTAGAATTTATGTGCTTTAAATATATCTTTACTCCAATTCATTCTGCACACAGTTGTCAAAGTGATTTCTCTTAAGCATTCCAAAGGGACTCTAATAATGTCTCTCTTCTATTAAATACATTTTGGTGATGCCTAATTACCTCTAAAACCAAATGTACACCCTTCCAATTGGAATTTAAAACCCTTTAAAACTGAGACCAGCCTGCCTTTCCAGACTTGTAATATATTACTTCTCTTGATAATCTAGGATTAAAATAAACTCACTTTCTTGCTATTCCTCACATTCAAATAATTTCCCAGTTCTGGAATGCATTACCCTTTTGTCTCTTAGAATTTCTAATTCTTTTCAAAGTTTAGCCTAAAATTCCAATTATGTCATAAGATTCAGCTATGAGTGCTTTTCAAAAATTATATAATAGTATACATTATGTCAATAATACATAACAATCATAAATAAATGACATATTACAAATGCTATATGTGTATTATAACACATGTTATAACACACATATGTTTATAATATTTCCTTGAGGAAATGCATTTTCTTTTCAAAGATTAAAAAGTTACCTCTAACATAGTACCTATAAATAGTTGGCATATAATATATTTTTCCTCATTAACTAAAAATGAGGAATTTTCCACTGAAGTGAAAATGACAGAATTTTGGAGTGGAAGTGGGAATGCCTGGGATTAATGAAAGAAGAAGGAATTCAGGCATTATATAGTTATACCCCTTACATGGTTTTAGAGAAGGGATTAAGTAAGAGTAAAAACTCAGAAATTCTAAAGATAAAGTCAGTTGAGGTCATATGGAAATCATTTAGAATAAAAACAATGGATATAATCATAAGACTTTAAATGAGAAAGAAAAAGGAGAGGCCAATATAACTATCCAATAAGCACATTAACCACATGGATTTGGGGGACATAAAGAAGGTGAAAGGAAATATTGATGACAGAAGATGAAATAAAAAAGAGGACCATGATCTTTCAATAATAGTCCCATAGCTGGTTCAATATAAGGAAAAGTATAAACCTAATTTGCCATATCAATAAAACCCCCCAACAAAAATCACATGATTATATTAATAAATATGAAGAAAACTTTTGACAAAATATAATTCCTATTCCTACTAAAAACATGAGAAAGCATGGGGATAAATGGAGCCTTTCTTGACATGACAAGAAGAATCTCTCTAATACCAAAAGCAAGCATTATCTGTAACAGAGATGAATTAGGTGCCTTGCTGATGTCCATTATCACCACTATTATTCCATGCTCACTTTAGCAAGAATTAAAAAAAAAAAGAACTGACACAATAAGAATAGGAAATGATGAAGCAAAACTATCCCCCTTTGCAGATGATATCATGGCTTATTTGGAGAAATGGAGAGAATCAGCTTAAGAAAAGTTGTAGGATATAAAACAAATCCATAAAAATCAGCAGCATTTCTATAAATTACCAACAAAATCCAACACGAAGAGATAGAAAGAGAAATTTCATGTAAAATAACTGCAAACAATTGAAATTCTTGGAAATTTACCCGCCAAGACGTACACAGGAACCACGACTTACAAATTACAATTACAAAAAATACTTTCACAGAAATAAATAATAATGTATAGAATTGGAGACATGTTCCTTGCTCATGGTAATTCAACATAATAAAAATTACTTTGCTTATTCAGTGCAATAATTTTCAAACTATCAAAGAATTGTTTTATAGAAATAGAAAAAAATAACAAAATTCATCCAGAAGAAAAAAAAGATATCAATGAAAAAAGTGAAGGTAGAAAGTACTAGATTGCAAACTAAACTACAAAGTAGAAATCATCAAAATATACTGGTACTGGACATGGAACAAAGTGGTTGATTAATGGAATAGATTAAGTACACAACATACCGAAATATTCACAGCAGCCTAGTATTTGGTAAATCCAGAGACCCAAGCTATTGAGATATCACTATTCCACAACAACTGCTTGAAAAACTAGAAAACAGGGGTAACTAAGTGGTGCAGTAGATAGAGCACTGACCTTGGAGTTAGGAGGACCTGAGTTCAAATTTGACCTCAGATGCTAAATAATTATCTAGCTGTGTGACCTTGGACAAGTCACTTAACCCATTAATTTAAAAGAAATTTGAAAAAAAAAAGAAAAACAAGAAAGTAGTCTGGCAAAAGGTAGAAATATACCAATATCCCACACCATATACTAATAAAAAAGAAAAATGAATACATGATTTAAACATAAAGGATAATATGATAAACAAATAAGGAAGCATGGAAAAATATGTAGTTAGATCTATGCCTAAGGGAAATCTTTATAACCATAGAAGATATAAAGAAGATCACAAGAAATAAATTGGACAGCTTTGATCACATGAAATTTAAAAAGCTTTTGCACAGACAAAACCAAAAAAATATAAGAAAAGCAAGAAATGAAGGGAAACATTTTATAGCAGATTTCTCTGATAATTGTCTCATTTCTCAAATATATGAGGAACTGATTGAAATTTGTAAAAAAAAAGGTCATTAATTAATAAATGGTCAAATGATATGAACAGGCACTTTTCAGAAGAATTACAACTCTCCATAGTCATATATAGAAAATGCTCTAAATCATTACTAATTAGACTAATACAAATTAAAATAATTTTTGTGGACCACTTCACACCTAACAGGTTGATTAACATGTTAGGAAATAAAATGACAGTTGCTATTGGCGATGTTCAAAAATGTTAGACTATTATAATATTGGTAGATTCCTGAACTAGTTGAACCAAGCTGGAAAGCAATTGGAAAGTATGTCCAAAGGGCTATAAATCTGTGCATATTCTTTGAATATGGTGGTTCAAAACACTGAAATTGGAGTTAGGAAGACCTGAGTTCAAATGCAGCCTCAGCATTTCCTAGCTTTGTGACCTTGGACAGTCAACTAATCTCTGATAGCTGACAAAAAGGATCCACTTTATGCATTGGATAAAGAAATGGCAGACAATTTTAATATTTTGCCAAGAAAATCTCTGGGACATTTATGATCCATGAGATCATAAAGAATTGCATATAACTGAAAAAAGCAGCAATATTTTAGCAATATGCAATTGTAAAATAATACAAAACAATAATGATTGATAGTTCTAATCAATACAGTCATGATTGACAATTCCAAAGTCTTCAGGATGAAAAGCGCTATCCACCTTCAGAGAATGTATTGATGAAACGTGAATACAAATTTTTTTTCAGTTTTTTTTTTTTGCAAGCTAATGGGGTTAAGTGGCTTGCCCAAAGCCACACTGCTAGGTAATTATTAAGTACCTGAGGCTGGATTTGAACTCAGGTTTTCCTGAATCCAGGGCATGTGCTCCATCCATTGTGCCACCTAGCTGCCCTAGCATGAATACAATTTGAAGCAAATCTTTCTTCGTTTTCTTCCATCCTTCCTTCTCTCTCTCTCTCTCTCTCTCTCTCTCTCTCTCTCTCTCTCTCTCTCTCTCTGTCTCTTGAATAGTTGAAAGTGTGTCATGCCTTTAATCACAAAGGCTCATATTCCTAAATTCAAAACTAGTATCAGACACTTATAAACTGTGTGATCCTAGGCAAGTCACAACCTTGTTCACCTCAATTTCCTTATATGTAAAATTAGATGGAAAAAGAAATGGCAAAGTATCCCATTATTTTTGCCAAGATAACCTCAAATGGAGTCATGAAGAGTCAGATACAGTCAAAGCTCATTAACAACAACAAATATGGAAATATTTTTGAATATCTTCACATGTACTATGAATATCATTTCCTTTCCTTTCCATTTCCTATGGAGTGAAGTAGGGAATTTGGAACTAAAAATTTTAAAAATAGAAAAAAAAAGCATACTCTCAGGGCTTAAGTTCAAAATGATTTGAAACCCATGATGAATTTAAGAATGTCAAAAATGGTGTGGTATGACTTTTTAGTCATTTTAAGATAAAAGAAAAAATAATTAAATAAATGTTAGACCATCTTCTTGGGGTAATATGATAATAAGCAATGACAGTAAGATGGCAGTCATTTCATGCATCCATTTTTTTCCTTTTCTAAGGAGAATAATCTTTGAATAAGGATGGAAGGATTGGAATTAAAAAAAGATTAGCATTTCACTGAAGCTCAAAATAAGAGAAGAGATAGATATATAAGAACTGGATGCATTGATAAATCTAAATCAACAGCCTTGGAAAGTTCTACATTAGATTTCTGAAGGTACAGTAACATAAACATTGATCCATTGCCAATATCTTGTAAAAGAACTTTTTTTTTAGATTTTTTTTTGCAAGGCAAATGGGGTTAAGTGGCTTGCCCAAGGCCACACAGCTAGGTAATTATCAAGTGTCTGAGCCCGGATTTGAACCCAGGTATTCCTGACTCCAGGGCCAGTGCTTTTTTCCCCACTGCGCCACCTAGCTGCCCCTAAAAGCACTTTAAAAGTTAATCCATGGTGCTTGAAAAGAAAAATTGTTCTGATTTATAAAGAAAACTGAAGAAAAATATAATGCATAACTGTTAAAAGTAAAAATATTCTATTTTCAATGAAAAAGTTAAGAGAACTAAACATTGTTAAGTTTAATTTTAATTCTTAGCAAAAGAAAGTATTTATTACATACTGAAGATAGGGTTTATGAACATTTAGAAAGGGGAGCAGAAGGGACAACTCGATGACACAGTAGATATCACTGACCCTGGATTCAGGAGGATTTGAATTCAAATTGGCCCTCAGATACTTAATAATTATTTAGCTGTGGGGCCTTGAGCAAGTCACTTAACCCCTTTGTCTTGCAAAACCATAAAAAAGAGAAAAGAAAAGGGAGTAGAAATCATTAAGAAGCACTATGAGTTTATCAGCTAGAGGTCATGCTAGATATTTCCATGTTTAACAGGTTAACTGAATTAGGCTAATATGCCATGGGTATAAGTTAAATAGATTTCAGTATATTTAATAAAGTCTCTAATGTGAATCTTGCAGACAAGGGAACTTCTCATGAAGATATTCCTTATGCCTATTTAAAGAAAAAATATTTCTTAACTTAAATTCTTGGGGAATTCCCTTAGACAAGGACAGGCTACTTTTCCTGGAAATTCACAGAGCCAGTGTGTGTGTGTGTCATAAAGGCCTAGAGGGGTTCTTTCATTTAATTTTTGGGTGTATGTTTCTTTGTTGCCATTTTGTTTGATTTTGTACTCTGTGGCCAGCCCAAAATGATTGTATTTCTATGGAATAGTTAATGATGCAATTAATTCTATTTTGAGTAGATGTCAACTTGGATAGAAAACACCAATAATTGATTCACCCACATCCTACCCTCAGTATCACATCCTTTGTTATGTAATTATCAATGCCTTGTTTGAAGACATAGAAAACAAACTTATCACATTTATAAAATACATAAATTTAAGGTGGTCAGTCAAGAGAGGGAAAGAAATTAGTCACCTATCTGAAAGACAGAATCGGGATCCAGTAATCTCAACAATCTAAATCATGACTGAATTCTAATAAAATTTACTTCAATAGGACTAAATGACAAGTTCTACATGTGTTTTAAAAATCTTTACAAATAAGGATGTAAGCAGCATAACTAGATGACTCATATTATTATAAAGTCAGCATTTTATTGAACTAAGTGAGTCAATAGTTTAACATGATAGGGAAAAAAATCTAATACTCTAATTTTGTAAATTACTTATTCAGTGCCATACCAATCAAACTGCCAAAAACATTATTTTATTGAGCTAGAAAAAATAGAAACAATATTCATTTAGAGGGACAAAAGGTCAAGAATATAAAGGAAGGTGGTCTAGCCAAAATAGTCTAAAGTATATCATAAAGCCATAGTCATCAAAACTTTTCGGTACTGACTAAAAAGTAATTGGGACATGAGTTGAATAGATTAGGTATAAAAGAAAGAGTAGAAAATTGCTATACCCCAAGACTTCAGCTTCTGGGATAAGAATTCTTTAATGAAAACTCCTGGAAAACCAGAAAAGAGCAAGGCAGAAACTAGATTTAG
The DNA here is from genome assembly GCF_037893015.1 of Macrotis lagotis. Classification (NCBI taxonomy): domain Eukaryota; kingdom Metazoa; phylum Chordata; class Mammalia; order Peramelemorphia; family Peramelidae; genus Macrotis; species Macrotis lagotis. Next base: position 38,300,594 of record NC_133661.1, on the reverse strand, counting down.
ACCAACATCTCACCACCCATACCAAGTTGAGGTTGAAATGTGTGTAGGATTTAGACATAAAAGGTGATATCATAAGCTAGTTAGAAGAACAAGGAATAGTTTATCTGACAATTCTATGGAGAGAGAGAGAGGTGGAGTTTATAACCAAAGAAGAGAGAGAGAGAGAGAGAGAGAGAGAGAGAGAGAGAGAGAGAGAGAGAGAGAGAACATTATATCATACAAAAATGAACAATTTTAATTTTATTAAATGAAAAAGTTTTTATACAAATAAAGTCAATGCAATCCATATCAATGAATACAGAAGGGTAACTATGTGGTGCAGTGAATACAGCATGGGCCCTGGAGTCAGAAGGTCCTGAGTTCAAATTTGACCTCAGACAATAATTGCCTAGTTATGTGACTTGGGCAAATCATGTAACTCCATTGCCCTACCCCCCCCCCCCCAAAAAAAAAAGAAATAAGTTTTACAGCTGGTGTTTCTGACAAAGGACTCATTTCTAAAATATATAGAGAACTGAGACAGATTCATAATAAAACAAGCCATTTTCCAATTGATAAAAGGTCAAATGGTGTGAACAGGCTGTTTCATATGTCATTAGAACATGGGGGAAAATGTTCTAAATCATTATCAATAAGACAATTGTAAATCAAAACATCTCTGAGATATCATCTCACACCTATGAGATTGGCCAATATGACAAAAAGGAAAGTGATCAATGTTGGAGGGGATGTGGGAAAACTGGGACACATGCATTGTTGGGGGAATTGTGAACTTACCCAACCTTTCTGAAGAGCAATTTTGATACAATGCCCAAAGGGCAGTAAAACTGGGCATACTCTTTGATCCAACAATCCCACTACTAGGACTGTATCTTAAAGTGATCACAGGCAAGGGTAAGAATCCCACAGGAACAAAACTACAACAGTTCTTTTTTATAGAGGTAGAGAATTGAAAATGGAGGGGATACCCTTCAACTGGGGAATAGCTGAACAAATTGTGGTATATAAATGAATTTGATGGAGTACTCTTGTTCTATAAGAAATCATGAGAGACTGGACTTCAGGAAAGCCTGGAAAGACTTGTATGAACTGACACTGAGTGAAATAAACAGAACCATAAGACTATTGTATATATTAACAACTTCGTATGATGATCAACTGTGATGGACTTGCTCTCCTCAGCAGTACAACAATAAAATACAATTCTAAAGAATTTTTGATGGAAAATTCCATCCATATCCAGAGAAGGAGATGCAGCATCTAAATGCATACTATTTCTGATCTTCAAATTTTTTTTATGGTTTATTTTTTTCTCTCATGTCTTTTTTCTTTTTTGTTCAGATTCTTTCACAAAATGATTAATATGGAAACATATCTAACATAGTTATACATGTATAGCTTATATTAGATTACTCTCTGTCTAGGGAAGGAGGGAGGAAGAAAAATGTGAAACTCCAAATCTTACCAAAAATATGATTGTTGAAAACTATCTTTACATGTAGGTAGAATAGATTTATGTTAAAATATAATTTTTCAATAGGAAAAAATATGCTATTCAAAATTAATGGGATGATGTTCCCAGTGTTCTCTGCTTTAGGCATTTCTTGTTTATTGTATTCCATCCATTTTGGGTTGCCAAGTTTTAAGAAACTCATTAAAAGGTCAGGATACAAACGATAAGGTTCAAACAAACTAGGGAAAGTTCATATACTTTGAAATCTGAAGAAAATTGAAGGAAATGTGGATATTTTAGAGAAAAGAAAACAATACAGACATTATAATTATCTTCAAGTATTTAAAAGAATTTCATGTGGAAAAGAAAGTAGACCTAGACTTTAGAGGGTGGACCTAGGAGCAATTGGGAAGAATTAGATGAATGATGAATTTTGAGTGTTTTATAGGGAAGATAGCAAGAAGCAGTTTGACTTAGTAATTACAGACCCGGTCTCAAAACTAGGAAGACATATTTCCCTGATGCTTACCATGTCATCCTGAGCAAATCCCTTAACCACTAAGCATCCTTGGCAACTTTCTAAAATAATAAATTTAAAAAAAGGTGCCAAACTGCATTGGCAAATTTAATTTAAATCACAGATCTTGGGTGTATCCTTATTCTTTTTTTTTTTTTAGGATTTTGCAAGGCAAATGGGGTTAAGTGGCTTGCCCAAGGCCACACAGCTAGGTAATTATTAAGTGTCTGAGACACCGGATTTGAACCCAGGTACTCCTGACTCCAGGGCCAGTGCTTTATCGACTGCGCCACCTAGCCGCCTTGTATACTTATTCTTGTAAGGAAAAGTTTTCCATCAATTTTTAATAGTGTCTGTCTCTTCATGACCTCATTTTGAGTTATCTTGGCAAATCTAACTGGAGTGGTTTATCACTTCTGTATCCAGCTTGTTTGATAGAGGAGGAAACTGAGGCAAATAAGATTAAGTGACTTGACCAGGGTCACACAAGTAAGTGGTTAAGGTTGGACTTGAACTTATTTAGATGAGGCTTCCTGACTCCAGACCCAAAGCTCTATCCACTGTGCTACCTTTCTAATGATGGAATGGATTATTTTGAGAAGAATAGCATTCTTCCTTATTGAATGTTTTCAAGTATGTTTTAGTAATGTATTGGGAATTGTAGTTCAAATAAAAAGGAACTAGATGGCATGTCAGATCCCTGCTGATTCTGTGATTCTGTTTGCTTTGTAATTGAAAATCACAGCAAAGATATATTTCATAGTTATTACATCCAAAGACCTAATGAGTAAGACACGTGTTTTTTCTTGCCATGGGAATGACCCACACCAAACATTTTTGAAGTTTCCTCCCCTGGTGACCAGTGCTATACATTGGGATGTCTATTCTGTTTCAGCCTTGGAAAACATTTAATTATCTATGCCAATCAAATTTCAAAAATCCTCAATGATATAGGCTTATGTTACCACAGTAACACAGACCTCTCTTCTTCCATTAGGGAAGATGGTGATATAGGTGGTAATTTGAATTTTTTCTTTCTGTTGGCACACAAGTTTTAGCATTAAAGATTTCAAATTTCATCACATTAATATCCCACTTCTGCTAAATGTTGACTTATGACCCAGTATTTGACTTGTCTGACTTGAAGGCATTTCAAATCCACATCGTAATCCAACACGACAATCAGACAGAGCTATTTGTACAATTCTAAAAGGGCATGTCATGCTGAAATAAAATTTAAACCTGGGTACACTTCGATTCTCTGTATGATGTTCAAAGAGAAAAGGAAACAGGCTACCTTCGACCAAGTCAAAATTGACCTGAATCTTTAGCACAAACTAATCCCTGGTTCTTACAAAATCAAATATGCTACTCTTGAATATACTATTTTTTAAATGTCTTTTTGTCTCTCACTTATGGATTCTTGATGGACTCAATGAAAGATATGTAAAGTTGTCTGAAAAGAAGCTCCGTGAAGTTAAAGGTCAGTTTAAGCTGAAATGGATGGTCGCCATGTTTAAAGGACCATTGGGTAATTTCTCATCATAAATCCATTGTGTGGATACTTAGGAAAAGAGGTACTGAAGAAGGGGAGCAAGAGGGTAGAAGTTCAAATTCATGACCTGTTGTCTGAGTCAAGGTAATTTAACAAATCTTTGATTATTTTGCCTACCAGCTAAAAGTAGAGGAAATATGCTAATTTGATCTAGATGGAAATACTAAGAAATAATTTTAAAATGTGATTAAGTCAGAAATCCACTGGGTAATCATAGACCAAGAAGGACCCTGGAAAACTTATAGTCCTGTATATTGATAAGATAATAGCAATTTCTTCAATATCTGAATATCCTAGTTTATAAGCTCAGAATGTTTCTCAGTAGAAAATACTGATTCTCTCTCAATGGTTTAAAAATATCTAGGTTCTAGTATCATGTCAACAAGTCAACAACCATTTGCTATGTGCTCACCATGTGGCAGACATTGCCCTAAGCTTTAAGAATATAAAAAAAAACCCAAAACCATCAGAGATCTTATATTCTCATGGTGCTCATATTGTGGGTGAGATAATTTGGACTTTATATTGGGGGGGTAGAGAACTTTGGGTCAATTGTAAAGAATTTAGATATTTAAAATTGGATTTTTCCTCATCTACAAAAGCAGTTAATTTCTGTTGCTCTAAAATGACCTTGTGGGCAGCCCCAGTGTTAGATGTCAGTTGGATGAAGTTAAGGCTTTGCTAGGAGATCTATTGCAGACAAACACTCTGCCGGGGCTAGTAAAAGCTAGCCATTGTGAGAACAAGGGAAAGCAGTCAACAGCCCGGTTTTGTTCTATCAAATTTAACAACCACTCCTAGGTGAAAAAGAATGGGCAGAATTCTGGCTTAGAGGACCATGATTCCTCTTGACAGGGAAAAACTAGTGACCTTATCTGCTGCCACCTGCTCCTCACTCAGAGACATGCAAACACACACACACACACACACACACACACAGACATACTTCCCTACAGGACACCCTTACTATCATTCATGTGGCATGTGCACACTCAGACCCCCCCCCCCTTATTCCAGGATCCCTTCACTGTCCGACATATGGGCATACCCATATATATATATATATATATATATATATATATATATATACACACTCTTTCCCTAAGTACATCCTTATACTTTCTCACACAAAGACATGTTAAGATACAGCTGTATATAAAACAAAAATCAATCTCTCTCTCTCTCTCTCTCTCTCTCTCTCTCTCACACACACACACACACACACAGACACACACACACAGACACACACACACACACACACACACACACACACACAGACACAGACACATTTAATTAAAGGATTTCTTTCTACCTCCTCAGAAAGGATCACTAAGAATGATCACTAAGTCATCACTAAGAGCCAAAATGAACTCAGCAAAGACAAATAATTACAGACTAAACTCTTTTTTAATGGAGTTATTAGGCTAAATGAAAGTCATAGATAGAGTCCATTTAGATTTCAGCAAAATATTTAAGTCTTTAATATATCTCTTTTAGAAAAGATGGAGAGACTTGAACTACCTTAGATGAGAATTTAGTTAAATATATGATGAACTAATTGAATGACTGGACCCAAAGGATCAATTTGGGTCAAAGGGCTCAAAGTAAATTGGAAATATGTTAAACATGATTATACAGGTAAAATTTATTTCAGTGTTTGCTGTTATGGGGAGGGGGAAGGAAGGGAGGATGTTAGAAAAATGTGAATCTCAAAAACTTGAATGTTGAAAATGATCTTTACATGTAATTTAAAAATGAAAAGAAAAAAAGTTAAAAATATATATGTGATTGATTTCTGTTTCTTATTGTCTTTTTTAATTGAGTCTTTAGGACATAAAGGGAAAGGAAAAGAGAAGGGAATAAGCATCTAAATATACCCACGATGATCCAGATGCTGTGATAGGTACTCTGCAGATATTAGCCCATTTGATTCTCATCATAACTCTATGATGTGGGTGTTATTATCATTATTCCCATTTTACTCATATTAGCTCCTGTGTGATTCAACCATGCTCCACAACTAGAAAGTGTCTGAGGCTGGGTTTGAAGTTAGAGGTCCTATGACCATGGAGGTAGAGCTAGAAGGAGACTTAGATACCTTCTAGGAATTCTAGTTCAAATCTATCATTGACATGAGGAACTTGAGGTATGGGAAATAAAGTGACTTGCCCAAGGTCACAAGGTAGCAAGTAAAAATAAAAGGGAGTCTCTGACTCCCAGGACCAATGCGCTTTTACTTATTGCTCGTATTGTATTAGGCAAGTCATTTAACCTCTTCTAGGCTCAGTTTCTTCAGCAATGAATGAAGGAATTTGACAAGACAAAACAGAAAATCTCTTCTAACTTTATACCTCTAATTCTGTGCTCTTACATAATAGCATTATGAAGCTTATACATTCTTCACACCATATCTGTGGGTCGGATAGTGATAAGCATCATTAGTCCCATTTTAAAAAGGAAGAAACTGAAACTCAGAGAGAAATCTTAATCAGGATCAAATAGCAATTAAAATTTAGAATCAAAAGTCATTCAGGTTTTTCTAATGATAAACCTATTATTTGTTCCACTATACTAAGTTTCAACTTTAGGTGGATGAAGTAGACAATATGTTTCAAAAATCTTAGTGCAGTTTTAAGCCTTTAAGAATTTAATTATTTAACTTATTCATCTTATTTAAAACTGCCTTAAGATCTTTGGGACATAATTGCACTAAGATTTTTAGAACAAGTCCTATGACTAATTCAATTTATAAAAAAATGACCCTTCCAAGGAGGAGCTTAATGCCCTTTAGTAAGGGAGGAACAGTGTTCAGATGGGAATAGGGAAAACTGTGGACAAGTAAGTGAAGGCTTCTTAGAGGAAGGTCCCTGGGCTCTAGGTTTTGAAGGAAGATATAAGTAGGTAGAGATATGGACTTTGGAAGGTATTTTGGCTTTGGAGAAATAATTAATAGTCTTTTGTGACTGCAGAATTGAATATAAGTGGATTAAAAGGAATTACTCCTAGATGGATAGGATAGAACTAAACCCTGACAAACCTGGAATAATAGCCTAAATAAACCTGTATTTAATTCCACAGGTGATGGAGAACCATCATAAACAGTGGGATAACAAAAGAAAAGAACAGGGCAGCTAGGTGGAGCAGTGGATAGAGCACCAGCCCTGGAGTCAGGATTAGCTGAGTTCTAATCTGGTCTCATACACTGAATAATTAACTGTGTCACATTAGGCAAAGTCATTTAATCCCATTGCCTTAAATTTTTAAAAAAAGAAAAGAAAAGAACATTGAACTGAGAGAGAAGAAGATCTTGGTTGAAATCTCTTCACCACTATTTCTGAAATTGGGTCACCAAGCACAAGTCAGTCTTCCACATCTTAAGGATTAAGACCACAGTATCCCCATGATCTGGAAAATTCACATTAAAAAATTTGGCCCTCACTTTGTAGCAGAGAAGAAGACTAAAATATTATGATACTAAAAGATAAGTAATAGAATAAATGATGAAATAATAAGTAAAGAAAAAATTCTACCAAAAAACTTGTATGAGATATGATACTGATACCTAAACCAGGAAGAGTAAAATCAAGGGGAAAAAAAAGAAAATTGCAGGCAGCTGGGTGGCACAGTGGCACAAGGTACTAGCCCTGGAGTCAGGAGAACCTGGGTTCAAATTTGACCTCAGATACTTAATAATTGCCTAGCTATGTGACTTTGGGCAAATCACTTAACCCCATTGCCTTAAATAAAGATAATTAAAAAAAGAGAAAATTTTAGACCTTTATCATTAATGAACATGGATGCAAAAATCCTCAATAAAATATGAGCTAAAAGATTATAACAATATTGCTGATTACACATTATGATCAAGTGGGATTTATATCATGAATTCAGGGATATAAACATAAGGAAAACTATTAGCATAATTGATTATATCAATAAGTTTAAAAAATCATGATTATATCAAAAGATGCAGGAAAAAGCTTTTGATAAATTTCAGCATGTATTTTTCATTATAAATATTGAAAGTATTGGTATAGATGTATTTTGCCCTTAAACTGCTAAAAAGTATTTATCTAAAACCATCAAGAAGAATTATTTGAAATGGGGATAAACTAGAAATCTTCTCAGTAAAACTAGGTATGAAACAAAGATGCCCATTACACCCCAAATTATTCATTATTATATTTAAAATCCTGCAATAGCAATAAGAGAAGAAAAAGAAATATGACTCAAAATAGGGAATGAGGTAATAAAACTATTTCTTTTTGCAGATGATATGAAAATATATTTAAAAAATCCAAATGACTCAACTAAAAAGGTAGCTGAAAAAAATAATTTTAGCAAAGAAGCAGAATATAAAGTAAATTCACACAAATCATCAATAGTTCTAAGTGTCACAAATGAAACTATGCAAGAAGAGACAGTAAAAAATTACCATATTTAAAATAACTCTAGACAGTATAAAATATATGGAAATATATGTCAAAGGAAACCCAAAAATTTATTTATAAACAAAATTTAAAAAAGGTTTTATCTAGATAAAATCAGTAAAATCATAAATTCTTCATGAATGGCCAGTGATAGTCATTATTACCAGAATGACTAGATAAAAGAGATAATTTTATTCAAATTAATTGATATATTCAATGCCATCCCAATTAATTTATCAAATTTTATTGTTACTGAAACAAAAATAATTTAAAAATTCATTTAGAAAAACAAAATAGACAAGACTATGAAAGGAAATTTTAAAAAAATGAAAAGGAAAGAGATTAAGCAGTGCCAGATATTAAACTATATTTTAAAGCAATGATTAGTAAAACTATTTGGAATCATCCAAGAAATAGAAAGTTAAATCAATAAAATAGAGCAGACACAACATTTGCAGCAACAAATCAACATAATAACCTTGTATTTGACAAATGTGAAGGCAAGATTTGGGAATAAGAATTCATTAGTTGGTGAAAAATGGTTGGACATATCAGAAAGCAATATGGCAGACCAATATATTTCTCATTTACTCAGATAAGATTAAAATGGATACATGATAGATATAAAGAGAGATTTTATAAGACAAATTAGATCCTGGAACTTGATGCTTATCAGATTTATGAATAAGCAAGAGTTACAGATAAAATTTATGTTAAAATGGATGATTTCTAATGCATTACATTTAAAAAAATTTATTCCTTTGCTTTTTATTTTACAAATAAAAAACCAAAATTAGAAGGAAAGCAGAAAATTGTGGAAAATTGTTATTGATAGTTTATCAGATAAAGGTCTCATATCTCAAACATATAAAAAAACTTTGTCAAATTCTCATTCCCCAATTGATAAAAGGTCAAAGGATTTGAACAGGTAGTTTATAGTCATGTGAAAAAAATACTCTAAATCATTATTGATTAGAGAAGTGAAAAGTTTAAAAAAAGTTTTGAGATACCAATTTTTGCTATGAGAATGACAAAATGATAGGAAAGTTCCAAATAATGGAAGGGATGTGGAAAAACCGAGACACTAATTCATTGTTGGTTAAATTATGAAATCATTCAAATATTTTGAAGAATAATCTGGAATTATAGTAAGAGTTATTAAATTACTTATACTCCATAACCAGAAATACCACTATTTGGGTTTATTTACAAAGCTATTGGGGGGGGGGGGGAATAACCCAGATGCTATAAAATGTTGATAATAGCTCTTTTTGTGGTGGCAAACTGGAAATTGTAGGGATGGCCATCAATTAGAGATTGGCTGAACAAACTATGGTATATGATTATGATATAATACCACTGTGCTACAAGAAAGGAAGAAATCCAAAGAGATGGAAAGGCTTGCCTAAACTATTGAATAGTAAAATGAGCAGAATCAAGAGAACATTGCATGTTTATCAAAATATGTATGTAAAATGCTAATCTGATTGTTTCCTGCTGAGGGGAGGAGGTTGGGAAGGGTGGGTGGAAGGAAATTTTGTAACTTGGCAACATGTGTGTACATATGTATGAAAATAAATAAATTAAAAATATAAAAAAAGAGAACATTGCATACAGTAACAAAGTGAAGAACTGATTTTGACTATTATAAATATCCAAATTAACTATAAAGGACCTATGAAGAAAGACATCTGAAATCAGAGAAAGAACTGATAAACACAATTATGTATATGATAATTGACATATAGTGTATGTGTATATGTGCAAATAGATGTGTTTATGTGTGTACACATGCATGTGTATATTTTGTATATATTGTACACAAACACACACAAACACACAAACCTATTTGTGTCTAATTATAGCCATTTCAAGGCTGAGAGGTGGAAAGGAAGGAAAAAAATAAATTGACATAATTTTGGTGTATATTTGAAAGGAATATCAAGTTGTATAGATTTGCAATTTAATGTACAATCATCTTTTTTTTTTTTAAAAAATGTAGTATGATATGAGGGCATCTAGGTGGCACAGTGGATAGAGCACTGGCCTTGGGGTCAGGATAGGAGTTCCAATCCAGTCACTTAATAGCCATTTGATCTTGGGCAAGTCCTCCAGGGCAATCTCCAGTCATTCTGATTTCTATCTGGCCATTGGATCTCAGGTGGTTCTAGAGGATAAATCGAGACTGGTGACTTAGAACAGCATCCCCTCACTCAAACTCAATTCATGTGCTTGTCATGGCATCACCTCTCTGATGGCATGGTCCTCTTTGAGAATGAAGGACAAACATCCTGTTCCAACCAGATGATAGATGATAGATAGATTCAACAGACAGGCATATAGATAGATAGATAGAGATAGATGGATGGATGGATGGATGGATGGATGGATGGATGGATGGATGGATGGATGATAGATTAAGCATTTCTGATTTTGTAAACATTTTTCTATGTTGTCTTCTGGCCTTTTGTTCATTTGGTTTCCACAAAAGCTCCCCCAAATTCCCATGTAATCTCTTGTATTGACCAGTGATATATCAAAATCTAGATGGGGAAAGTTGTGACATAGAAAAAATAACTATATTTATTAAATCATTACTTTGTGGTAGTCATTGTTACAGACTGGGGAGACAGAGGCAAAAGACAGCCTCTGTACTCAAGGAGCTCACAATATAGTGAGGGAGATAAAAATTTCACATAAATATACAGGCTATATGTGGCATAAATAGGAAATACTTAAGAGGAAATTCTTTTTATAGAAGACAGAATATTGGCAGGGACTTTAAGGAAACAAAGGAAGTCAAGAGGAAAGAGAACTTGTAGTCCTGGGGACAGATCTAGAGATGGAATGCCAAGGTTGACTGCAAATGCAAAGGGAATATGGGTGGGAATAAGACATAAGAAGACTAGAAACAAAGTAGGACCATGTATTATGAAGGGCTTTGCATTCCAAATAGAGGGTTTTGAATCTGATCCTGGAGATGATAGGGAATAGGGGAGAGATGACC